>NW_005803248.1:0-15502 GCF_000240725.1 Microchloropsis gaditana
CTCCATCCCCCCCACCCGACCTTGGACGAAACGGAGAAAGTGATGGTTCACGCCTTCGGAAGGATCCTCGTCGTCAGCCCGCCCATCTTTCCTCAGGCCCTTCCGATAAGCTAAGAGGTCCTCCACCACCGGCGCCACCCCCTCCTCCCCGCGTGCCGCAAGCCGCAATCCCTGCCCCCGATCCCTCCCAACCTCGGCCCAGGCCGTCCAGCACCACCACTCAATCGTTACAATTCATTTTGGCCGTGGACAGAGAGATGAAAAGCATGCTGGAAAAGCTTCTTCAAGAAATGGGGGAGGCCAAGATGACCATCGAAGAGCTGGCTCGGCGCAATCCCCGCGCTGCCGAGCAACTGAAGAAAGCTGCGGAGGTCACTGTCGCCAGCCGCTTACACTCTGAGGCCCAGAACGCCGTGGATGCCTTGGATGCGGTGGGACCCTTTGCCCTTCCGCCCGTGGACAGGAACATGTGGGTTAAAGGTGGACAGGTGGCAGCGCGCTTGCAGAAGGCAGTCTCCGACGCAGGGCCCGCCCCGGTCAAGGCGGGGTTGATCAGGGCGGCGCAAGAAACCGCCTCGCAAGTCAAAGCCATGATTAATATTCTCATGCAGCACCAAGGTCTTCCTCCTCTCCCTCATCACAATCCTGCATCAGCTCCTGCCCCGCGCCCTCCGCCTCCTCCTCCACCGCCTCCCCCCCCTCCTCCTCCGCCACCTCATCAACCTTCACAGCCATATGCTTTACAGACCATGGCACAAAAACTAGCGGAAGCTTTGTTGAACCAACAGCAACGGCAGCCACAATACTCGCAACAACACCTTCAACAGCAAGTTCCTCCCAATATCCCGCCATCCAGTATTCCCTTGTCGCAACAGCAGCAGCAACAGCCGCCAGCGCCGCACCAAGCATTGTCACAACAGGATCAAAAGCAACAACAATTGTCTCGCCAACAGCAAGGTAAACAGTACATTCTCATTAAGCTCTATTCGGGGGAGCAATGCAAGGAAGATGGCCTCCGCTTCTCGTCTCCGACATCCCTCCAGGACCACGAAGCGTGGCTAGCAAAAGTTCACAAGCTCGCTTTGGCTGCAGCTGGGAAAGGAACCACTCCGACGGAGGTTCTGCTGCGCTCTCGTCCATGGTTCTGTACAATTGACGCATGGTCCAAGGAGGCACTCCCGTCAGAACGCGCCGAATCATTAGCATCCAGAATCTCTCATCTGAATCTGAGACAGAAGGGGCGGTCAGTGGGACAAAAGACGGACGGAAGAAAAGGAATAGATGGAGGGCATGGAGATAACGAGGCAGAAAACCTGGCACATTGCGTCCCTGTCGATGACGGGTTTAGCGGTTGTGCCTTGTGTGGTGAGCCGTTTGACCAATTTTGGGAAGATGCTTCTTCCGAGTGGATGTATCGTAACGCCATTCCTGTGACGATTGTGGAAGGAGAGTGCGTTCCTGTGTCTTCAGACACAGCAGTCGAATCAGGAGAAAGCACGCGGCATTTGGTACATTGGTTATGTTATGAGGCGTGTGACCGCAGAGAGGCAGCTCGAATGTTGCAGAAGCCGGGCGACACATCCACGACCACTGCATCTCACGGTGGAAACGGCGATGATGCGAAAGGTGCTTTGAGCTTGGAGAATAAGCCGGAAGCGGTTGGCGTATAGTTTTGTGGTAGTAGGTTTTAAAAGGAGGAAACGAGGCGCGAAAAGTAAAAAATCCCCCCGGCCAATACAAGACGCAATCTGTCCTCGTAAGCCCTTCGTATTATTGCTGTGCATTCTCCGCGATTGTTTTTCTCTTGGCCATCCTTTGGCAGCAGGACGTCGTGCGTCCTCTCATTGCAGCGTAATGTTGGAGGCCGGTGGGAAATCTGGGGCTTGGTTACGCGTCGTTATTGGCACCCCGGGATATCAGCAAGGGACAAGCTATATGACATAAATTATATCGCATAACTTCGGACTCCCAAGGTCTTGTTTGGCTTGGCTTTCTTGGAGTGTGAGAGGAACGAGACAGGCATATAGGGCGCTACATCCTCTGTGAACCCCTCATCACCTGTTTAGAGCTCGGAATGCCCGACGGAACACCATCCACAAGACAAATCGCGAATTAGGCCGAAAAGGCAGAACGAAGCAGATATGAAGAATTGAGGGCTTACTTTTCTTTTCTTTTATGCGCACCCCTGTATAGTTTACTTTAATTGATCCTGACCACAACTGATTTCAAGATCTGCGTTGCATCATGACTTTCAAGGCCTCTCCCGGTCGGGACGGCACCCTTCGTGCTACATCGGCTTTCGTTCTATTGATACTCTGTCTGACAGCTTCATCCTATCCGCATCAAAGCTCATCGTGCCCGCTGTCCTCGTCGCTCCGAGGGTGGATGAAGATGCCTTGAACAGCCTTCCACACTGTCTCCGCTCCACCGGTCTGGTGGCAAAAGACCTCCTGTTGGCCCACAATTGGACAGTTTGGGCAATTCTTCTGCGTAAACCGATGCTTGGCCTCCGTCTGCAGGAATCGACCCGTGTCCTTGTGCTTGAATCGGACCTCGTCCCCCCTTCGCCAGAATTTAGCACCAGGGGCCATGCATACTACCTCCCAATTATCCCCACTATCCCCGCGCCCACCGTCCCCGAAGCAGCTGACCTCTTGCTGGTTTGAAAGAGGGGATGAAAAAAAATGCGAGTGCAAGTTTTTGGAGGTCTCCATGTGTCCAAGCCGGATGGCGGTCCCGCAAGCCACCGGGGAGCCTCCCTCTTTAAACGGGTCGTTGTCTCCCTCAGCTACAACCCACAAGCCTCCCCGATCATCCGCACTTCCATGGGCTGTTACGGACTGTTGCCCACTGCCTGAGCCCCAACTAATTTGATGGCTGTGGAGAAAGTACTTGCTGGGAACGTGCTGAAGTTTGACAACGCTGCCGAAGGTCATGATGTCATCTGTTAATGCCAGAAAACGCGAGGAAAACAGAAAGGCTTGAGACGAGAAAACAACAGCAATGCATGAATCAAAAATTGAAAAATTCGGGCCTTGAGTAAGAAAGATGCCCCTCCAAACACATATGAAGAGTGTTGCGACCGCACTTAAACCCGCTGAACGCCTTTCCAGATGGAATGACCTTCAAACAAATACATTTCGGAGGGCAATCTTCGCGATTCTTACATCGAAGTGACTTCGATGGCAACTCCAAATGGTCTACTGCAATAAACTGCCAATCAAAAAGAAGGCTACACTTTTGTGATATGAGGAGCGGACCCACACTCGGAGCCCATACTTGAACAAAAATGATACGCAGCCCAAAAAAAATTCTTTCGCATGACAAGTCTTCGTACTTATAGATGCGTAAAATTACGAAAACAATAGATACCTTCTAACGACAGTACGGGTGTGACCAATGTGAGCAGCAGCCAGCCAGCAGCAGTAGAGAGCATCATGTTCCTCCTCATCTCACTTGTAGCAGGTGTGTTTGATCGCTGTCTGTGGAATTTAGAATTTGGATTTGAGCCCGCCTCGAGATGTTTCAAGAAAGCCATCATGTTTCCATGTTGTACGTGAAGGGAAGAGAAACGGGTAAGGCGACGAGTGGAGCACAAATGGTATGATCAAATGTAGTGGTGGGGTCGATCACGGGCGCTGAATCACTCATCATGCCGGGGAGAATTTGAAACGCCCGTTTGAATGAACCGTTGCCCGGGGGAGTAACGGTTTCCCGCGAAACGACACGTTTGTTCGATAAAACGTCTCTTCCCCGTCGTGCACTCTGCCTCAGGTAAACCATTTGTCCTTTACACTCGATTTCTATGATATATTTCGCTATATTACAAGTCACTTTGTATCTTAGTGCTGTACGCGGCAAGAGTAATACAGCACCAGAGCTGCTAGCCCTCGGCTCCCGTTAGTCAAGCCTAGCATGTCGACTTGCGGAGGCAACGTGCAGATGCCACCGTATCATCAATCATCATCTATTTTCTTTGTATGCATATCATCACTCAAGACTTATACATATGCATTTCAAACTGTAAGGAGGACCTCTGTTCAAGTTTGTATTGGATCGCGTCTGGGTTTGTACGAGCACTGCCAACACGACTGCCCGATCTTCTCGACGACGCCCCGTCTCGCCACCATTGAAAGTCGAGCAGAAGCCATAGCACTGCGAGTCTAGATCTGTATGAACACCATGGACTTCGTTTCGTGTGTAGCTGCTAGGACTTCACCGCTGGCGTTTCCATCTACACAAGGAGCTTCGAAGCCGCCGCAAGTGGTAACCGCCACGACTAACCATCGCAATCGGATGTCACCACCTTGCATGTCTACTATATTTGCAGAAGATGACCGATTTCAACATGACCATTCAGATAAAAGAGTTGCCAAGCGCATGCAACAGGCTAATGATATGGAAAAGCGTGGCGTGTTCGATGCATATCAATGTTACGTCCTCAAGGACATGATATCCCGACAAGATGACGACGGAAGTGACTCGGAATTAAATCAGGCATGGGCACTTCACGATGCAGGAGATGAAAGAGGGCTGATCGAGCTTGTAAATCGGGAAATTACTCACGAGACGCCGGACATGGAATTGCTCCTGGAGGATGTCAGTTTCTCTGATGTGGACTTCGAAGTAGACGGGGGCCTAACTGACCCCACAGGGACATCTGTTGAACACTTTGGAATAGACTTGTCTCCAAAGATGTCAGCATCTTCAACATTGGCGCCTGTGTGCGATAAGTCGGAAGGAAAAGGGTTTGAGCCGTGCCAAGCAAGGCCTGCCGTTGATTTTGACCTGGCGGTGAATGGAGCGCAAACCATGCCTGCAATGGCATCTTTGCCCTACAAAGCTCACCATCCTTTACAGCAGCAGATTTTTAATCAGTACATGCAAGGCTCTACTCCCTCGACTTCGTCCCTGCCAACACTGAACGCAGGGCTCTACACCGTACAAGAGACCTCCAAACTGCCCGTGAACCTCCCGCAGCACATGCGCATTCCTAATCACCAAGCTATGCCCGTTCCTACGCCAGCCATAGGCCTCTATCACCCCATGATGGCTACGTTGAACCAGCACATTTTGGCTGCAGGAGCCAATCAGCACTTTTTGTGGCAATTTCCCAACATGCCCATGGCTGCCATGCTTGGTGTGTCACACCCGCGGCTGATGAGCCAGCAAATTCAAATGCCACAGCACGCGCTTTTGAAGCAGGAAAAAAGGACCCAATTTGCTTTTGCCGCAGCTCCATCTTCTGATGTTGCTCCTCCAAAATCTACAGACGCTATAGAGGCACCGGTAAAGCTGGCCTACCCGATCGGATCCATGCCCGAGCACGTACTTATGCCGCCCGGGCAAGTTAACGCTCAAGCCTGGCATATGCCCAAGGCCACGTTGCCTTTCACATTTGGTAATGCACTATCCATGAATGCTCAGGCGCCGCATTTCCAGCCAACCTCTCTGACGCTGCAGGCCCCTGAGATTGCTGGTGGGAATAAGGGGTTTGTGGGGGCGTACAGTCCTAATTCTAGGAAGAGGCGTATCGAACGCTTCCATGAGAAGAGGACCAAACGGAACTGGGATCCTAAGAAGAGGAAAACCACAGGCGTCTATATGGGTCGTCAAGACCTGGATACAATGGTCCGTGTTCGCGGACGGTTCACCAAAAAAGTGGCACGAGATGAACAGCAGGCGGACAGGAAAGAGGAGAGGGCGGTCACACTCTCCTTAGCAGGCAAGACTGAGACGGAAATCAAGGCCAACAAGTCGAAAGATATGCACCTGGGAATGGGGATGGAGAAGGCTGGAGGATCGGAGGTCTACTGGGAGAAAGACGCCGACATGGAGTACAGCGAGGAGATGGACTTTTCCGACACTTTACTCGACCTTTCACCGGTCGAGATGGATCAAGAATACGAACCCATGTTTTCAAAATGCTTGGGGGTGTGGTCGGAGGGAGACAATGGTCCGTCAGCAAATCACATGCGTACCTTGCCAGCGATGTCATTTGACATAGCCCTTTGAGGAGTCGGGGAGAGTATACAGGGAAGAATATCAGAAACAATAGGTATTTCTTGTGGTGCAAGCAATGCATGTACGTAGTAAGTGGGTATATGAAGGGTATACATAGAGTAAGGCAATTTGATTGAGACATATTACATATGAAACCCAGTGAAGACGGTGCACCAGATTGATTAAAAAGGAATTGTGAAAAAAGGCATCTATCAGCGAATGTAACCCAAAATAATGCCTGTAAAACAACATTTGCTCTTCCTTGATCACTACATTCATGTCGTTGAAGAAGAATACAGATATCTGATTGCTCAATAAGTTTCAAAAGGTTATGTTTCCATGCACGTGCCGTAAAAGCCCTGTCTCTATATCGCAGACTTCATACCGATCCTTCAATTGACAAATTCGCACTACCTGCATCCGTGGCGCGCAAAAATGCCGCCCAGACAAGCAATCCGTCCGGAACAAATGTCCACTCCCCCGACAGTCCGTTCAATAGGACGCGCCGTGTCACCTCCTCCATCGGTATCCAGTCCCCCCACTGAACCTCTTCTGGGTCCAGCTTTGCGCTCTCCTCTTGTCCTCCTTCAACGACGTACTCGTACACATCAACGAAACACCGATTGTAAGATGTCTCCACAAGGATATCAAACAAAAATCGAAAGTCTGTTGACTCCTCCTGCGCCGCAGAAGCTGCGGGACCAAAGCCTAGTTCCTCCTGCAGTTCCCGCCTGGCAGTCGTCTTGGTGTCCTCCCTGAATAAGCTCACACCGCCCACGAACATGTCGTACAAAGAGGGGAAAATCCGCTTGTGTGCGGATCGTTGATGCACGAACACCCTGCTTTGCGCGTCCCGCACAAGTATGCCCGCCCCCTTGTGCAACACGTTCAGTCGATGCATAAGGGGCCGGGGCAAGCCTTTGCTGGATTTGGGGAGGAGATCATGGCCGTGATTGTTGACCCAGGAGACACGTTCTACTTTCTCTTCTCCGTCTGCTTCGTATTGGGTAGCAGAGCTGCTGTGGCGAACAGGATTTTTTTCTAGAGCTCGCAGAATGAGGTTGCAAACTTCTTCCTCCTGTCGTAAAGATTTGTCAGCCAGCAAAAATGGACCAGCCTCATCACATTCTGGAAGACCCGCCACACCTGCCAAGAGAGGTTTGTCTGAACATGTTCCAGGACGATGCCAGACCGTCCATAATTTGGCTAAAGAAGCCGTTGCGGGAGGAGGACGAGACCAGCCGAGTCCGTCCAATGCGCTCAGATTCGAGCTTGTTGAAGCCTGAAGCGTAAAGGAAGACGCTGTGTGTTCGGCAGGAGATGTCATGGAATGTGCAATAGTCTTATCGCTGTTGTAGTTGAAGGCTGATTGCCAATTCAAATGCAAAGATTGAAGATTTGAGAAGCGGGAGAGCTCCTCAATTTTGTAGGCAGCAATCCAAGTGTAGGCAGATGAGGTAGAGGCAAAAGACGAGGAGGGTGAAACAGCCTTCGTGCTCAATTTCGCACTTTCTGGGCGCAAACGGGGCATTGTCGTTGCGCGCGAAGGCGTTAAAAAGCACCCTCCCGACCGAGTAGCGAGCTCCGCAACTAGGAGAGACTTGGCAATGGCAACCATACAAAATTTATCCCTACGTGGAGTTTTGATACCATCTACATTACTTTGGAGGAGCAATAATGTCAGACTGATATATGCTAGCTGGCACTTAAAGTGGAGAGCGAATACTATCCCAGAGCATGTTTGGCTTCCGGCATCAAGCCATTCCCGCAGATGCGCACCTTCCAACCAGTAGTGCTTTGTAGCCATACAAAGCAACGCGATCGGCGCATTTTGCCATCACTTACATAATGCTATGCACTTCCCCAACAATGCTGAATCGCTCTCAAAGAAAGAAACTGGACCAAATCCATTCGCCTCTGAAGTTTCATCGAGGACTCCCACGCTGGGAGACAGGCAGGCAACTGCATGGTCGGCATTTTCCTCGTCATCACTATGGAGATATCACCGGAATGTTTGAATTTTTGAGGCTCGCGGAGGCGGAAACCGGTCATGCAATGGCAACACGGGTGAAGGTGATATGTAACCAATTTGACCCGCAGCATCTTTCCGTGCCACGCGCGAATGGCCAAGCCTTTCCAACAGGGTCACAATAGTTTCAAGTATACTGTCTAGATGCCGACAAGTCCGCATGTCTCACATTATTCCATTTTTTCTCATTCAGCATAGAACGGGGCAAGCCGGGGGCGCATATTCTTGCATTTTAGGGCGAGACACGATCTCGCTCATGCTGGAAAGACAAGGAACGACTATGAAATTAGACGATGCCTTACTTAAAATACGACGCGCAGATTCAGAGGAGTTCACCAAGAATGAGGTACGGAAAGAGAAAGGGGGGGAGAACAGAGGAAATTTGAAGAAGCATTTTCATGTGCTTTCGGCCCCCTGTTTAAAGTCTCCTGGGAATGTACCACGGCGTAAAAAGACGATAATCTGTGAAAGATACGTATAGATTGTCCATAGACTGAAATACATAAGGAGAATAGAGGACTTGAAACATGAAGGCCGTCACAATACGTACTTCCACCGGGATCTCAAAGCGAAGTGCTCCCACTTGTACATGACTCGCACATATTCTGTTCCTCTGTGTAATAAGTCCTGATTTACCCTGACTTGAGTAAGGAATCTGATGGGAGTGCGAATCATTCATCTCACTGTCGGATTTCACATAAATAATACTTTTCTGACCACTAGCGCCCTGAGCACTCCATTGAAAGAAGCCTTTCTAATCTTTCCTTGCGGGACAACGATTTCAAGCGCCCATTAAATAAGTTCCAGAACTCGGATCTTCACCACACATATTTTCTTCAACGCACCAAGACCTTACAAGCTGCGGGGAAGCCAGAATATGCCCAGGCAGCAGCCATGCAAGCATTCCTTCTCCTACCAGATGCGCCCGAGGCACGAGCCAAAGTACTGTCCTTGACTCGCGAGATAAGCCTGACAGACTTTGGTGTCGGACCGAGTGCGAACCAACTCACAACGGAAGGAGCTGGTCTCTTCATTGATTGGGGCCAGGACGAGGCTCCTGAGCACTGGTACCGAAAAGGGACAGGTGAAATGATGGAAAAGTCACTACCCTACACGGCCTTACATGCCTTGGAATTGGCCATCCATGCGCAACACCTCCCCACTACGATACTGCAGAAAAAGGCACGTCTATGCATTCACCTGGCAGGGGCGTCGTCGGAATTGGAGGGGCTGGCTGATTTTTCTGTGATATTTGAGAAGCTCCCGCATCTCGAAGAACTCGAAGTGGTGCAAGTAGGATGGATGGGAGTGCCAGGTCCTTGCAAACGAACCCTGCCTGACCCGCAAGCTCCACCTTCAGGATTGATCGTCGGCGAGACAAAAATGCTGGGGGGCGGCTGCCGACTACGGACTAGGCGCTACAAAGGGCTGTACCATGATTTCCTATCGAAGGCCTTTCGGCACCACTTTGATGGGCAAGGCTACTTGCACGAGGCACCCGATCTGGTGCTCATGGCGAATCCAAGCCTGGACGCGTACTTTGACTCCTGGGCCCCGACGTTGGCGTGTCTGCGGGACGCTGGCTATTTCACGGTAGTCACCGGGGGCAACCTGGACCACTCTCGCGAACACCACAACCCGATCTTGCAGGCCATGGGTGTGAGGATGGCCTTGCATTTGCGTACGTCGCGTTTTGGGATTGTGCACGGGCGTCGAGCCTGCAAAAATCATCACTTGTGTGCCTTTTTGGGCCCTGCCCCCTTCCTGCCGGAGAATTTGCGTCATCCTTCCTCCGATCAGGAATGGAGGGCGGTTCGGCATCTCCTGCGACACATAGGCGTGGATACGGGGGCCCGTGGGGAAATGCAGGCCCGTCTAGCTTTGCTCAAGCAGCAAGTCGCAGTCATTTCTGTGGCGCAGACGGCCTCAGCGGCGTCGAGAAGGCTAGGGCTAGGATATGAAGGTGAAATTTGGCCAAAGAGGAACGGAAGCATTGCCGGCTCGATTTCTGTTGAAAACGAGACCTGCAATGCATTCAAGAAAGTAAAACTTCACGACGAGAAGGAAAGGCCCTTTCCGGTTAAGGACGAGGACTCTGGAGAGGGAGAGGAGGAGGCTGCCAACACTTGTCCCAAGACGCCTGTGCAAACTACACCCACGCACAAAGAGGAGGAAACCGATGTGTGGGGTGCAGCCATCACTCACAGTTGTGACAACATCAAAACTCCGACCAGAGTCACAACGCAGTCGCCTGGGTGGTCTTGCAGAAGCTTTCGCAAGGGCCAGAATGGGATATACCGTGTGAAAGATTCCTGAGGCTATTGAATGACTGATGACAATTCGGGACCGGGGGCACGGGTGTGAGAGATGCGTTTTCGAAACACACATACAACTTACACGGCTGAAAGAGCCGCGAGACAAAACGAGATTAAAACTGCTTTCCCGCCATGGTTTATGTGAAAAGAGGTAAAAGACGGTAAAGACACCATAAGTTACGAGCTAAGGGCTCACGAGGGCCGTCGACTGGTCAGACAGGCGGCTCAGCCATGTGAGTATGTACGAAGCACGAACCAAAAGTAGGAATTGAGCCTGCCTGAAAATTTTAGGGCCTTGGCCACTCTTTCCTTTGCATGAATTCCTTTCTTTTGCACACACGGCCGTTTCATCTCGTTTCTTACTGAATATTTTTACGGGAAACCTAACCTCTCGTTCATCCTTGTCACATCGTTATCTATCATTTATTGATGGGCTACCGAATGATTGCGTACGTTTTAAAAACAACAATTCTGAACCAGGACTTGTTGAAGTTCATAGATTACGTGTGTTCAGAAGGTGCTTTTGCCTCGTCTATTGGCCATGAACATTCTCCAGCGTACTGCCCTCTTTTGTCCAATTTTTTTGCCGCTTTATGCGCGCATCTTCTAACGTGTTAGTAATCTAAGTGCTTCAGCGTCCGTGGACTGTAGATGATTTTCACACATGCTATGAATCAGGAGCCCCGACGCCAACGGACAAATCCTCTCTTTCCTGGCATACATGATGATTTTAATTACCCTCGGGAATGATGCCGACCTCAGTCAAATTATCGTACATGTCTCCAAACGTTTTCGCTGGCTCGATGAAGCCTTCTGGAAGCAATTCTTTCGTAGCTTTTGCATTGCTGAAGAGTACAGGATTTCCCACGTTGTAAGCAATGTCCTCCCAAGAGAGCTGCTTCCCCGCCAAGCCTGAGTAATACCCAATCCAAAGGAAGGCCTTGGGCACCGCGTACCTGGGCAAACGGCGGTTAATTTTGGCGCGAACCGTGTCAATGATCTCTTGGAAGGAGAGCGTGGCACTTGTGGCGATGTAGCGCCCGGAGGCTTGAGTGTTGGTCAGGGCCGCCACGTGCAGGGTGGCGACATCTCGGACGTCAACCACACCCCAGGCCAGATTCACCATGCCTGATTGATGGCCCGTTACTAGGTTTTTGAACAGAGTTAGGCTCATCGAGTCCTCTCGCCCGGACAGGGATGGGCCGAAGACCAAGCCCGGCTGAATCGCTACCAGGTCCCATTCAGGTTTCTTCCCGTCTTTCCCCACCTTCTCGGCATACTCCCACGCTGTCTTCTCGGCCAGGGTCTTGCTCAAGCTGTACGCCTGGTTGTTCTCCAGCCTGGATGTCGTGTTCCAATCCTCCTCCGAGTACACGTATCCGGGAGGTTTCTCGTTCCCAAAGCCAAAGACGGCGCGGATGGAGGAGGTCAGAACCACACGCTTGATGCTCCCTGCCTTGAGAATCGACTCGAACACATTCTTTGTACCTTCTACGGCGGGAACGACCACGGCTGCGTTGGGGTCATCAGGCATTTCCAGAGGCACGGGGGAGGCCGTGTGAATAACGCAAGTGGCGCCAGCGCATACCTCGTCGAACGAGCCGGGAGCCAGTAAATCGGCTTTGTGGAAAGTCAACCGCTCGGACGCTCCGGGAAGATCGCTGAGGAACTGGAATATGGCGGAATCGGGCATTTAGGAGAGATCAGTAAGCGGTAATTGACTGTTTATCGACAATCCGTTCGAATTTGGTCACGCCGCGGGGGCACAAAATCTTCTGTTGAGGGTGAACGGTAGATTGAATCCAGCTTCACTGAGAAGGAAATTCAAGATTAGCCAAGCGTTCTTGCACAAATTCGTACTTAATGCTTACCTTCAGACGCGCCTTGTTGCTGGGATCGCGGACCGTTGCCCTAACTTTGAAACCATTTTCCAACAACACCCTGACGATGTGGCTCGCAATATAGCCTGTAGCACCCGTCACTACCACAACGGTCTGACGTGTGGTGTGTCGTACTCATTATGAAGTTATGCAAATACATGATTTCGACATTTTTCATACAAGTGAACCCTGGCTGCCTTTAGCGGTGGAAAGAACTCCCCTCGCCCTGTGACAAGTGTGAAGATATCACGTACCCGCTGGATGGTGGAGGGAGTTAAGGCGCCATCCTGACTCTCCCGGCCAAATCGATTGACTATATTGCTGAATACATTCATGATCCTGGTGGTAACGATGTCTGTCTCGAGCATGGAAGAAAAGGAATAAGGTTCAAAAGGTTTCGGCAGATCGAATCGGTTCGCAAAGTCTAGGAGAAAACAATTCCCGTATAGGAATTCTTTGCCGATTGGGACCCTTGCAAACCATCCTGCCTCTCATACGACAATGTCAGAGCGAAAGTCTGCGTCCAAATGGCCCTCCTCCACCAGCATAGGCCATCCCCGGCCGCGTGGTCCGAGTCCGCCTTCAAGGAAGAAGGAAATGTAACGGCAACGGCGAGAGCCTGGGTTGCTGGGACCATCCGGTCCTATGTTCTGCTTTTTGCACCGATACACCCTTGCATGCCTGCACCATGGCTCCGGGCGCAGTGTTTTAACTCTTCACGCCTCTTTTTTGCCACCACAGGCGCGGGTGGCGGAGCGGGTTGTGTAAGTTCTTCATTCCTCGCGAGCCTTTCCGTGTTCCAGTGGGCCGTCTTTGCTATTTTTTCGTCATCATCATCATCATCATCGTCATCCAAAAGGATAAATTACCATGAACATGCGGTTGCGCAGAATAGTCTATGTGATTCTCTTTTGTGCATTGGCATTTCAACACGTCCAGACCTTTGCAACGACGGCAGAATCAGCCGAATCGGTTCCTGTCCTCGACGAGTGTCTTGATGAAGACCTGCCGCAAGCACCCAAGAAGGTGGAGGTGGAGGCCCGTCCTCGCGCCCCTAGGCTAGGTGATGTAGTGGCCAATGTTAAAAACAAGGTCCCTGTTGAAGTGCCGGGGTGGTTTGCCGGGATGTGGTCAAGTATGAGGCAAATTGCGGCCCCGCACGTCCAGAAGGTGATTGAGTACGGTGGGGAAATGCTCCGTCCTGGGGAGGAGATAGCAGACCGGTGCAAGAGGAGACGCAAAACGAGGACTTCCTCAACAGAGGGAGGTCTAGACGCTTGTGCGTTGCTTGATGTCTCCTGGTCTCTGGGTCGACAGTTGGGTGCACTCAGCAGTAACGCGTCGAGCAGGACAGCGTGGTGGTTGGTGCGGGAAGTGCCCCGAGTCATCCTTCCCTTCCATCTCTTGTGGGTGGATGTGGCGGTAGATATCAGCCCCGTCACGAGCAGCGACGTCGCGTCGATCATCCTGCACCAACGTCCTTATTGGGTAGTGCAAGCCTGCGACGTATTCTCCGCCTTTTTCGGGCGGGTCCTCCAGCGACTCCCTATGCTCGACTTTTTGATGAACGCCCGCTACGACAAACTTTACATCCACGACCCGGCATGCCCCCTCGTGCAGGTTGACGGCCTCGTCTTTCGCGCCCCCCTCACGCCCGACGGCTTCTGCGAGACGCGGCCTTGCCAAGGAGAGTCCTCGATCACCGGCCAATTTCCCCCCGGGGAGCACGCTTCCTACTGCGAATGCGACCTGCCCACAGGTTACTGCCGGCTGCGGGTCGAGCCTCTCCGCGACTTCCAAGTACTGGTTGACGAGCCGCTGGCTTTCAAGCGTTTCGCCGCGCACGCCAGCAGCGAGGTGGCGTGGGTGACCGTGCCGGAGTGGTTGCCTCCCTGGGCACGATTGACCTTTCAAGGGCTATTCCCCCGCTACCTCTTCAATTTCCTGGTGGGAATCATCCTGCTCTACTCGGCGGAGACCCTGGCTGAGTCCAGGCTCTTCCACGCCGGCATAGCTGCCCTTTTGGGCCTTTTTTCCGGCCTAGTGCTGGCGGGGCTGCTCCTCAACCACGTCTTCCGCACGGTCAGGCGCCTGGAGCCTTTCTCTGGCCTGGCCACGCTCCTCACGTCCGCCACAGCTATGCTCTTGTACCAACGGCTCGGCCGGCACTCCCTTCTCCCCCTCACCCAACAGCTCCTGGGGGCTCTGTGGGCGGATGGGAAAGGGCAACTGGTGATTGTCGCCTGTGCCCTGCTCGGAGTGGGCTTGACTTGGGGCATGGGATGGTTTCTCGAGACCGAGGAGGAGGCGAAAGAGCGCCCAGGCTGGCTGCACCTGTATTTCAACGGACAGCACAACATCCGGGTCGCTTTGACGGCGGTGGCGCTCTTTTTCCTATGGCGCGCGGTGCCCACGCCCGATCTGGGCGTGCTCCTGCTGGTGCTGGTGCTGACACGGGGTTTTTGGGGCCACGCCTTGCACCGACTCGACATGTACCTGCACCGGAGTCCCCAGACACACCGCTTCCTGGCCCGGGCATCGACCTTCGCACCTGCCGGCTCCTGGAGGAGCGAGAGGCGACCGCGGGCACGAATCGGGGATGAGGTAGAGGAGGAGGAGGAGGAGGAGGATTATACGACGAGGGAATTGCAGAAATTGCGTGCCTACGTGCAGCGATATCCGGAGGCGACCCACCGGGTGCGGCACGGGAAGATGGATCTGGCGCGATTCCGGGAGGGAGGAGAGGACTTTCTGGTGGAGGAAGAGGACGAGGACGCGGAGAAAGGATGGGAAGGGAGGAGGGTTGGCTGCTGCGTACAGTAAAGTCAACGACCGAGAGGAAAGTGCAAAACATCGAGGAAAGGACACGACCGTGGGACAAGCGGGGAGATGGGGGAATGGATGCGGTAGGGTGGGGGCGAGGGGGCTGCGATGGAGGTGGGTAGAAGCTGTGCATATCAATTGACTGAGCGTGTGTATAAATGTGTGTGGCATTCCGTATCGGTGGAATGAAAATAAAGTCTCATGTGCAAATACCGTGACTTGCTTTCCGACAGTAGTTGCTCTAGAGCGAGCCTTACGGACCAAGGCGCTCAGCCACCCCTACTTGCCTGGGGTCGCGTGAGGGCTTCCATGTCCATGGTTGAAAACAAAGAAATTCATCCACAATAAGTCTGACAAACACGACACATCTTTAACGCCTTAGATTTATTTAAATTTGACATTTCTTCTTAAAATTATTGGAGTATCAAACCTAACCTCTCGTTCATCCTTGT
>NW_005803247.1:0-15489 GCF_000240725.1 Microchloropsis gaditana
CCCTTCCTCCCTCACGCACGTGGTCTTCCCATGCCCCGCCTCGCCAGCCACCATCACCTTCAAGTGATAGTCAGTGTAAATCCGACGCATGCGGGGAAAATTCCTGCGGGCATGCTCCTTGGAGGTGATTAGCGCCTGATACCGCCTCTCCCTTTGCGCCTTCTGGGCGGCCATCCGCTTGTATTCCTCGCCCATGCTCTCTGCTGGCGGCACGGTGCCCACGGCCTCGGTCTGCATAGACTCCATGGCTGTAGCACTTACGTCGTTGGATGAAAGGTGTTCGTGAGGCGCCCGGCCGGGGCCGCTTTCACCCTGGAGGGAGGAGTCCCGGCCTTGGAAGGGAGCCAGCGCGGAGGAGGAGGGCGAAGGGAGGGACAAGGAGGTGAGGGAGGAGGCGGAAAGATTGCTCTCGTCCTCGAATCCGTGCCCTTGATTGTGATAAAGGACGGTGTGAGAGGGAGGAAAGGGCCGGGACGTGCTAGCCTTCGTCCTTTTCAACCTACCTCCTGCATCCCCTGCCACCCTCTCCTCGTCCATCGGCCCTCCTTGAGAATGGAATGACATCACCCCCATATAAGATGAATCGTTCAGGTCTTCCTCCCTCATTTCCTCCTTCGACCATTCACGGGACAGCTCTGGCTGCGTCCCGTCCTCCTCCCTTGACAAAGTCGCCATGCCCAGTGCACCACACGATTTGTTCTGATGGTCCTGTCCGCAACGTAAGACGAAAACGGGTTAATGTTTATCCAATTGACCTGCCGCATTCCAACGCATCGAATCAAGAAGCACGTCACAGTAAAGGGACGCCACTCCTTTTCACGCAGAGCTTTCGACTCGAGAAGTTGAAGAAGACTCTCCGACCTGACGAGAACATGGTATCGGTCGCTGTCGTGATTCCTGGGAGATTGAGAAACGCCCTTCACCGACACAACGTGACAATTTCGTTATTAAACCTTGCAAAATATCTGTAATGAAATTTATCAGCAAAAAAAATCCTGTCACAGAATAATTGGTTCTGTGGTGGGTACGCGAAGATAGGACCAGGTATTGCTTGAAGGCGCCTCTAGCAGCAGCTCAGGGATGCCTCTGCCTCCTGCCGCCAACCTTTTATTCGCCTTAGCACATCCCTGCTTACAATACATTGTTTTCATCACCCAAAATAATATCAATCTATCTTGTTTAATCATAGAACAAAATGTCTTGTTGCCGCGATGTAGGTTTAAGGACGAATAATTTGCGCCAAGATCTGCTCCTGGCCCATTTGTTGTCCCTACTTGAACCTTTCATCTCAATTTCCCCCTATAAATTACGAAACTTCTTCGAAACACTCTATGATGAGTTGATTTATGGGATTGAATTCAGTTCGCGCAGCAGATCGACCAAATTTCTTCGCAAATTTGTGAGCATTCATGCTGGTTTCAGAGGGAGCCAAATCAGCGGCTGACAAAATCGACGCCAGGATCCTGATTGTGAATCTTGTAAAAACTCAATGTGCTCAGGCGCTAATGGAGGGAGAAAATACCCAGCATTCATCTAAGCCTGCATTCTGTGCACGATGTCGAATGAATTCTTGGGGCGGTCTTCTGCTGTATCAGCTCCTCGCGGAAGTCGGAATGCTCGTAAAACAGGAGCCTCTGAGCTCCTGTGATAGATTTGAATCTCGTCCTTTGCGCATAGTAGCGTTCCTTACAAGAAAATGGAATTGATTATTTGTGGAAAAGCAGAGACAATTGAACAGAATGCTCAAAGTGAAGTTGGGAAAGAAAGTGGAGAGGGCCGATGCAGCCTTAGCATGTAGTCGGACGCGTGATGAAGCGGGCATAGGGTAATTCGCCATCAAACGGACGAGGCTATTTAGCAAGGCATGCAACAGAACTTTGTACCGAGCCAGAAAATACTTTCGATCAACCGAAGCTGGAAATCGTCCGCTTGCAGGGACAGTTGCGGCAAGCGGGATCGAAGCTCATATGCGCCCGTCTTCTGAAGTACAGAAGCTATATGATTGTTCCTACCGTCTGGGATGTTATCTAAATTAGAAGTATGTGCGGAAAAGAGCGCCTGTACAGGAGCTTTTCCCTTTCTAATCGGACTTTCACCTTGAATATTACCTTGAACTGATATAATCATTCTTATATCATTGACATTTTTCAGGTCAATGTACCTGGAGGCTTTCGCTCTAACATCTTAATCTTCGTCCTCAGCAAATCTCAATGGGGTGCTGAAGCCTGCTTTGCCCTTGATTGCCCATGGTGAACACATACGACGATCTTACGGGAGAAACCCCACTTGCAAGTAGCGATCAAGGGAAAGATTTTCCTTCCTCGCTTGAGAGAGGAGATGAAAGCGAGGGAGAAAGCGCAAGAGAATGAGCCATCAGGGAAATGACAAAAAAGAGCCATCAGGGAAATGATAAAAAAGAGTTGAATAAACGCGTCTCAAAAGTAAATTTAACACGTATGCGGTTTTGTAGATGCTCACTATGCCAGTACACCATGCAAAGCTTTCCAAGATGTCTATGAGTTCCCTTCAGTCATGTGGAAGATGTCTCACCAATTCCTTCGTTATGCCCCTAAGTTTATCCAGTTGAACATATTTGGTACACTTTAATCGGTTTTCCAGGATATTAGTTCCTTTTTGTTCTCGCCGTTGTAGCAAAAGTGAAGCAAAACTAAGAGTTGTATACGCCATACTCCCTAGTGTAGTGCCCCTGCATACTGCTCTCGGTGCACACAGCAGGTAAGCTCAATAGTACAGGGTGGTGCCGAGCAATACTATGTCGTTGGTTACAAGGACGATCGGTAACCGCAGATGCCTTTTCTTCAGGGCCAAGGATGGATGTACATGCCTACGTCCCTTGCTTTCGTGAAGAGTGCTTGCGCGTCGTTTCGTGATTTATGAAACATTTGCCAACCAAACTTGTGCATCTCTGGATGGTTGTAATGGATTTCGACAAACATCTGCACGAGATTGGATGGAAAGAGAATCCATGAGACAAGTCCGTGCAACCTGTAGCATCTTCACATTGCCCGCAAATCTTTCTCACCTCGTCAATCAGCTTATAGGTGCCATCAGCAATAATCTTGTCTAAAAGCGCGTACTCCATCTCTTCCACGTCCATCTTTACCACCACGTAGTCATCCTTCTCGATATTCAAGTCCTTCATGACCTGACTCAGACCACGCGTCGGTGGTTGCGTTGCTGGATTCTCGTCGGTACCAATGTAGTTATAATAGATGTGAAGTATTTCCTTGACACCTTCGGGTGTGTAGCCTTGTTTCAAATCAGCCGCCGTTCCACGGACACACGCGTCAATTTGACTGCTGAGGGCTGCTACATTGCTGAGATCACTCGCGCACTCAAAGCCATGTATGGCGTCAAACTTCACCGGATAATTCTGCATAATCCAGCACAAACTGCTGTAGAAATCTTTGATCCCCAAGTCAATGTATATTTTACGCTTGTACACGGCCGGATCAGAGGCATTGACGAAGTTTGCAAGGAAAAACGGAGTCACCTAGGAACAAGAAGAAAGACGTACAAGGTGAATCATTAAGTCAGAGGGAAGCAGTTACGGGATCGTTCCGCATTGAAAGACGCGTACACACCCCATTAAACAGAGATACGCCGTCAGCTTCCTTACTTGGTCTTTGTCTTCGATATCATTGGTCTTGCCGAGATAGTACTTTCCTCGGTATTGCCAAATAGGCTCGAGCGGCTCCTGCCAGAACCTAAAAGATCGATAATAAGTCCTAGATTGGCATTCATGGTGTAGCGTGATAGCATTTTCATCGGTTTTACGCACTAGCTCACCTTTTCTGGAGAACTTTCATGTTCTCCTCCACTGCTTGCATTCGCTCGTACAGGCTTTGCGAGCTTTTGACAGAAGATGTATCTATGTCACCAAAACGCTCGACATGGGAAAGATCCATGAATTTCTCGCTCACAAAAATTATAAGGATAAAAATCCCAAGATTCAGGAATGTACTTGAACACGCCCACGATGCGGGACCTGTGCAGGCTCTGAGAGAGACCTTCATACTTAGGAAGAGCTCCTGAAGGTTTCCTTTTGCAAGCAGGAAGTGATGTGGTGTATGTAAATGTACATAAAGTATATCTGTAATGCAATATCTATGCGATCGCTCGAAGTTTGCAAACATATACGTGAAAAGACTTCAGGAAGAGTATCGAAGATCACCCAAAAGGAAACTGCCAGTGAAACGGCTATTGCCCAAGAAAGATTTCTTATCCCTACTCGAAAGAACCGTGCCGACGCTAAAGCTGAAGAAAGTCATCTTCATCCGGATTCTCAAGCTCGAGGAAGACTTGAGGAGCAATTTCTTAATGTATTTGACGATTGGCGTGGTAAACAGGAAAGGACATGCTCTACTGCGCCTATAGTGACCTTCAGGCGGAGACTAACGGTCGGCGAGCCCCCGAACAGCAAGTTAGCAGCGAGCTCTCTTAGGGTGAGGGAAAACACCCCATGGGAAAGTGGTATGACGTTTCCGGGCGCACTGAAATTTTGAGTACAGAGACAATAAACCAAGAACTGGTCATATGCTCCTCGCGCGATTGGTCCTTCCTCATAGCGCGCGTGCACACCAACCAGGCCATACATACCTATTAGCAGGAGTCCCAGGCTCTCATGCCACCCGTGCAATAGCTATAAGTAAAAGAATGTATAGGCTGAGGGTACCCAAAGGGAGCAAAAAGTTATAGAAAAATACCGACATTTACCCTTCTTCGCGAAGAAAGTCATGTCCAAATTAGACGAATATAGTTTTTCTTTTTTAGGAAAAAAAATGTATGTTCCTACCCAAGAAAAGTCCCTTCCTCCAGAAAAACATATCCTCTTCTTAAAGAAAAGGAAACTTTTTTCATTATCAGCCACCGAAGAAAACGTTTTTGGCAAATAAATGTTTTCCTGGTAACAAAGGAAATTACTTTCTTACCTGAAGGAAAGAAAGTTATTCATCTCCAAGAAACAAATGTTTCTCTGCAAGAGAAGGAAACATTCGTTTTGGCCGGAAAATGAATTTATGTATCTATCAAGATTACAAACAAAGGATTTGTTGTAAGAAAAGAACTGGTGTACCAGGACGGCCTTTTCTCCTCCGCATCCGTGGCTTACCCCCCGCATGGTATCGAAAGTAGCATTCAGAGCCACTAGAGAGAGCGTGGCCAATAGAACTCTGTGTTACGCGTATTCTTCGCCACAGTGGCAAGAGTGCCAAAAAACCAATGTTGTGAAAATCTGATAAAAAGGACCTGGAAAAAATCTATTGCATTAGAAGCGGGGTACCCTAATGGACTTAATGAGACACTCAGGGACAGAAGGTAAACCATAGACATGTTGGTTAGTGTTGGCGTCGTAGGCTCGCATAGTGAGCATCCTCTGAACCATATCAACGTTACGAACATTCTTAAATGACTCCTTCGATTTCATCTACAAGGAATTATTTTCAAAACGCGTTTATTCAACCCTTTTTCGTCCTTTCCCTGATGACTCATTCTCTTGTGCTTTCTCCCTCGCTTTCATCTCCTCTCTCTCGCGAGGAAGAAGGATCTTTCCCTTGATCGCTACTTGCAAGTGGGTTTTCCCTAGTGGGGTCGTAGTATCCGGGGAGTATCCGTTTCGCATGTGTTCAACACGGGCAACCAGAGGCAAAATGGGCTTCAGAACCCCATCATATTGGTCGCTGAGGACAAAGGGCACCATACAGTTAGAACGAAAGCCTTCAGGCACGTTGATCAGCAAGTTCATAACCGTACTGCGCTCTGGGTACCCCATGATCATGTCAGCGGCTAAAGTGGCATTCAAGGCCATTTCCTTAATCCAAAAAGAATGTGCCATAAAGCGGGCAAGCTGAGCGCGTGTGGCCATCCACATACCCTGGTAGGGCTCTGTTGGTGAGACGAACCGATCGTGGACGCCGCAAGTCCATTGTGTCTTATCGCGATGCCTCCCGCAACGGAGAACGGGTTGCTTTTTCAGCCGTTCCTGTATGCGAACGAAGTCATCATTTCGAGTCGCATCCAGCACATTTTTCCTGGTGATGCATAATGGGGTATTGGTATAATCCATCATGTTGAAGTCCCCCGTCTTTACATCCACCTCTGTTCGATAGATACAGCGCGTAAAGTTCAGCGGTTCAAGAATTTCTGTATCCAATGCCCAAGATACTACAGTCGGCCAGGTCAAGTGCGTGTCGTCTTCCATGTAGAATATCGATGTATAATCGGGATGCCTTTCAACAGCATCTTCAATCGCCTGTCTGTGGGCCCAAAGTAATGAATATTTATGCTTATCGTCGGTGGTGGGAGCTTGCCATAGTTGGAGCGTGGGATTGCTGTTTCCCATGTATCCCCATGCGGCTAATATTTTGTGCAGAGCCTCGTCGTTGTCTGTAACGATCAGGACGTCTACTCGAGTCTCGTACGTCTGAATGAGGTCAAGCATGGCGGTGAGATATACAAGTTTCCCAACATTCCAGTGATACGATATGACCACAAGAATATCCTCAAGTAATGATGAGGCAAGACTCGGTTTTGCTGCGAGCTGCATATGCTGTCTCGTTTTGCCCCAATTAGAAATAGACATGTTAAGGAGAAAGACATGTATGCAGAACAGCACCGAGAAAGCGAAAGCGGCGGCCTGAAATGTTCTTATCCTTATCCGCATCACAGCTCTCCCTAGTATCTATTCTTCCCTAACTTGATAGAAATAGATCGCATGAATTCTCATTCGGCATAGCTGGAGCAATGAGACCGGATGAATGTGGAGCATTAGGCTGCTCCATCCCCGGGTGGAGCTTACTAGCTGAATAAGTCGAAGCAAGCGCACTTCACCTTTGAGCTCCTTTGTTGGTTGTCAGGCCTGAGTTAATTATGTAATATAATTTTATGAAAGATGACAGGATTTGAGCGATAGTGTGAGGTGTAATGGGTGGTTGGAGGACGGCACATAGCATGGGCCTGCCTTGTTGATGACGGGTACGTGTCGTCACTTTCGCGGGGGTACAATGTAGTTGGGCCCATATCGCCGATTTATTTAGGGCAGGACACGGCCTTCCAATGTTCATGACGGGCGCCAAAAATCAGCATGAGCCTATTTTTCCGTACAGCTTCACAAAGTAAAGTTCAATATGTGAAATGTTTAACTCGCGCCGGTTGTGATTGACTCTCAAGACATGCAGGCACGAACTTACAACGTACGCTACTGTACTCGAATTATGCATGGTATTCATCGCGCCTCTCATGTATTGTGATACAGATTAGAATGATTTAAGACTTTGAAGGAAGAGAGTTATGGTCATTGCTTGATAAGTAACGGCGATTTCTTGAATAAGCTTTTCATTACATGGTCAACAACATGTGTGAGTTCAGATAACTTTGTGTTTTCCATTTGATCAAATGTACGCCTCAGTTTTTTGTAAAACCTCTGACTTTCTTTAATGGGATGCTGGGGGATACATTGTTGTCTTCTATTTGTAAGGGAACGAGGGTTCGTGCTTCCGGGTTTCAATGACTGGAAGTTTGGATAGGGAAGAACAGTACAATAAATACCTATTTTGCTTGTAAAGAATTTGAACCTTAAGTGTCAAACTTGCTTAAAAGCGCAATACAATTAATCATGGCAACGAAAGGCACCATTCAATAATAATTTCTGGGGTCTATCACTTAAAATTTGTGTGAACGAAGTAATTTCTACGTACACAAAAGGTAGGAAGAGCTTTCGTGAGACGTCACAAAATTTTCCTTCCAACAATTGTACCATGAAATGAAGCAGGCGATGAAAAGAATAATTGGGCTCATCTTCTCAACTCGATTTCACGCTTTGGCTTGGTATGATGACAGCAGAGAGGAAGCCCATTTTGTCGTTGCTTGCTGGTCGCTGGCCTACATGACCTCGTCACATTTACACAATATTGCAGGATAGGTGTAGATAAGCAACTAAGAGCAGCAAAACGAGCATGCATGCGAATTCGTCCGCTTGCAGGGACAGTTGCGGCAAGCGGGATCGAAGCTCATATGCGCCCGTCTTCTGAAGTACAGAAGCTATATGATTGTTCCTACCGTCTGGGATGTTATCTAAATTAGAAGTATGTGCGGAAAAGAGCGCCTGTACAGGAGCTTTTCCCTTTCTAATCGGACTTTCACCTTGAAGATTACCTTGAACTAATATAATCATTCTTATATCATTGACATTTTTCAGGTCAATGTACCTGGAGGCTTTCGCTCTAACATCTTAATCTTCGTCCTCAGCAAATCTCAATGGGGTGCTGAAGCCTGCTTTGCCCTTGATTGCCCATGGTGAACACATACGACGATCTTACGGGAGAAACCCCACTTGCAAGTAGCGATCAAGGGAAAGATTTTCCTACCTCGCTTGAGAGAGGAGATGAAAGCGAGGGAGAAAGCGCAAGAGAATGAGCAAGTAAAAGTGTCAATGACGAAAGCTGTTCACACACGTTGGCAAGAGACGTGCTAGATCGGAATCCAAGCTTGTGTACGTGTGGTACCAGTTTTTTCCATTCCCCGCGTTGATCTCTTCCTCAGTTTTCTCAAGTAATGCGAAATTTCTATATACACACGTTGCTCATGAAGTGTTTGCTAGTGCGCAGTTGGTCTTTTCTGGGTTTTTCTCACTTTTTGGCCCATACCAAATATGCGCCTCGAGATTCTGCCCCGTTGCTGGACCGTTGGACTAGTTTTGCTCGCTTGTTTGCATTGGTTTGGTGGCCAACACTACAGTCCTTGACAGGTTATTTCCGGCACATTTCGCAATCATGCATGTTAGAAAATGTAGAAAAAAAGATGTGGGGATAAGGCCTACGCGCTGGATCGTGTAAGATGGCCATTCCCCCCACCCACCAAAATAAACGCATGATTCCCTTGCAAGAGGCTACTTTCCAAACCTTATATTCCCCTGTCCAATACCAGAATAGTAGTCATGTGTCTCGATACCGCATTTTACGCACCAAAAATACGAGGCAATGATACTATCCCCTCTTGTGGTTAATTCCTCGTCACCAATCTTGCCTCTTGTAGAGCTAAATTTCACATCGCGAAAACTAGCCATCTTATCCTCGATGCCCTGTGCTTGTCCGCCGCTCATTCCCAGACACAGCCTTGTCCTCCGCGTCGGAGCCCACGACATCACATTCCAAGAGGACCTCCTCCTCTTCCCTTTCTTACGCCCCTCGTGAGGCCCCAGAGGGCTTGGCAGAGGGACTGAAATTCATTACCCTCGGAGTAACAGTGATGCACTCAGAGCAGTCTGGGCATTCACCACAGTCCAATGCATCGAGCGGGAATTATTCAAGCAATAGAAAAGGAGACGGTAGTAATGTCGCCAGCCTTACCTATCAGCCACATCCCGGACAGGCAAGTAGACTTGCGGGCGCATGAGGAGACCCTTGCGACTTTCAACTCACCTCCATCCCATCCTGTCACACATTGACAGGCCCCGCTTGAAGAGCGACACAACCACGTGGTTTTCAATGCGGTGAAAGGGGAAAACTACCAAAATATGAAGCGGCTTTTCCGTCGCTTACGGAGAGCCGGCCTGAAAGTCACCATGTGAGATGTTGGGGGATGGGAAAAAAGTAAAATTGTGCTGAGGTCTTCTTGGATTGGAAAATCAACGATATGTGTAGGCCAGAAATGAATAACTTGTATGGAACTTTCAAGCTCGGTTTCTCATTGTGCGTGTTGTACCAAGGGCAGCATTTCGAAGCGGAGGAATGCACTCGTCATCTTCTTACCACAATCTTATTCCACAGCAACAAGCACTCAGACCTCCAATCCATTCTCGTCCGGGAAGGGCAGCATGTCGGGATACGACCAGACGCCTCGCATGGGGCTTCAGCACTGTCACTACCCTCCTTGGCCGTCTTTGCGTGTCCTCAATCGGCTTTCACCACTCACGAGGTAGCTGGGGGGGGGACGCTGTAGACAAATTTCCCACGGACTGCATTAAGTCCACGGCGTGGGGGCACGGCTATGTGGCCGCCATGCTGTGGGTCACGCGTTTCAGCTGTCCTTCCAGCGGGCAGTAACTTCTACCCCCCCCCTTCCCCCTTGTGCCTTCCTAACCCCCTCCCTGCAGGAACAAGCCCTCTCTCGCTTCCTGCTCGTAGAGGGGCAAAGCGTCCTCCTTCTCCTCTCAGAAGGGGTGGGGAACAATCAATGCGGGAGCGAGGAGGGCCCTAGTTCTCTTCTTAACCGCTGGCTCCAGCCCTGGGGCATGCACGCGCACCACGACGCTGTTCTCCGGCGGCGGAGACACCCTCGCTTTCCCCATCCCAAGGAGGTCTTCCTCTCCCTGTCCTCTTTGCCTGAGACGGAAGACGACCAGGCGGGGAAGGACGAAAGGCAGGAAGAGGAGAAGGACCCGGGCTTCTCCTTCGTCTATCCCTACGGTTGCTCCCTGTCCGTTGCGCCCCCTGCGAAGGTAGGGTCTGGACGCCGGGAAGGCTCCAAGAGGGAGGCATTTCGATGGCGGCCTGTGCTAGATATCGCGCTAGCCCGTGCTTAGATATCGCTCAAGTCCGTGGTTTACCTCTACGAGCGTGCCTGAGAGGGGGATGGGAGGGAAGGAATACAGGGAGAGGGAGCGCGGATGGGGCGGTGAGCTTTCCTACCGCGATGCGTGCTTTGGGTCAGGGTGGGGCTTAGGAGTGACGGGCCGGATACCTGAGAGCACACCTTTCCAAAACCAATCCTATATGCTTGCCTCCGTTCGATTGAGATTTCCCGTCCCCCTCTCTCCTCCGATTGCACCCCAGGTCCTGCTCTCCTCCGGCCCTTACTCTTATCCCGCCCACCGCCCAGTGCTGGCCGCCTGGGAGGGTCGTGCGGAGGGAGAGGACGGAGGGGAGGGGAAGGGTGCGGGAAGGCGGGAGGAGGCGGGGAAGGAAGAAGAGAAGAGGTTGAATGAAGGGGAAAGGGGCAAAGGTCGAGGAGGGGGAGGTGCAGGTGGAGGAGGAGGGAGGAGAGGAGGGCGGCTGGTTGTCCTGGGCGCGGTGGACATGTGGACCGACGCGTGGCTCGACCAAGAGGACAATGGCTGGCTCGCGGATGTGATTTTCCGGGTAGGGGCAAGAAAGGCGCCGGAGGGGGAGGGGGAGGGGAAGGAAAGGGGGGGGGAAGGCTGGCACCACTCACGTCCTCTTGTCCTCCCTCGTTCCCAGTGGCTGCTCCATCGCGAGCCGGACGCGGAGTCCAGCGCCCCTCCCTCTAACTTGGGTCAAGCCAGTTTTAGCCATGACCGTTCCCCCTCCCGGCTTGCTCAGCTCCTCTTCTGTGGGGACGCGAGGCCAGAGCAGGAGCGGGCGCATGACCCCGCCCTCCCTCCCGCCCTCCCTCCCTCCCTACAACCACGCTTGTGCACCCCACGTGTCCGAGACCTCGCGCAGCAGCTTCGACCGTGTCTTCAGGTGGGAGGAGGGCGGGGTGGAAAATAAACGGGGGAGAGGGACGCAGGAAGCGGCGAAGGGAAGGGGGAGACGGAGGTCGAGCGCAATGGGGAAGCTGGTCGCCTGATTGGTGCCTTACTTTCCGCATTGACAGGGAAAAATGTACTCTACGCCGCAAAGTCACGTCGATCTCAACAACCTGCTCAACCCTCCCGATGAAGGAGGACGGGAAGGAGGGCGAGGGAGAGGGAAAGCAGGCGTTCCCCCTGGAGAGGAACCGCCTTTGTACGCACTGCGACCAAACACGCTGCTCCCAGAAGTCCTCGCAACGCACCACGCTCTGGGTCTGGAACCAGAGCACCCGTTGAGGCCCGTGGCGCCGGAGTTCGTCTGTCCTCAGCCCCCCTTGCGGTGAGAGACTGAGGTTGATGTGGGCGGGGAAGGGTGGCCTTAGACGTGTCCTTCTCCGTATACCTCGTCCCCCTGACCCTGAACGATCGAGAGGAAGGAGAGGATTTTTTGTTCGGTCGCCGGCACGTGTACTGACGAGTTGTACACCAGAGAGCGATAGCTTAGCTTGTCCTCGTTCCTCCCCCTGGCTTTCTCTCTCTCTTGATACTGCTTCACGCACAGCCTGGCCGTCTTCCCTCCCTCGTTCGCGCCCTCCCCCCCCTCCCACCCTCGAGCAATTCGACCTAGACCAGGTGTTTGCGTCGCCACGGACCCAATTGGCGCGTCTCTTCCACAAATGTGCCTCGAGCAGGTTGGAAGGGGCAAAAGAAGGATCCAGGGAGGATTTGAGCTATTTTGTGCGCGAGGCTGCTGAGGTAAGGGGAGGTGACAAGGAGAGGAACTGGAGAAAGAGCTGATTGTAGAAGGTGATGAGACCTGAGTGTGCTGTGAGCGCTTGACTAGGCCGTGAGGCGATGGGCGCGAGATGTTGGCGTGCTTTGCATCCACCTTTGGAGATGGTGAAAGCTGCGTTTAAATATTTCATGTTGTGAAAGCGGGATGTTGATGAGAATGAGACTGAGCCTTCCCCTCTTTTTTTCTCTTCCCCTTCTTCATGAGATCGTTGGCCTGCACGATTTATCCTCCTCCGAGTCCGCCTCCGGTGGGAAGGAGCTCGAGGCGGGAAAAGAGGAGGAGGACGCAGCCAAGAATACGCTGGCCGTGCTTGTGGAGCAGCTCGCCCGTTGGAAAGGAAGAGGGGGGTCGGGGTAAAGCGAGGAGTCGGGAGGCAGAGTGCGGTGGGATCAGCAGGGGGTGGGGTTCAAGCAGGGGGGGATAGAGGAATGGAAGCGAAGGGAAGCCACTGGGGGGCTGGCCAAGGCTTTACCGAGGGATGCAGGGGGGGTAGAGGGGATTGGGAACAGTGCTGCCTTTGTTTCTAGATGGCGTGCATAAAGAGGTGTAGATCTCGGACAAATGTAAAGGAAGTAAATTACAGGACAAAAAAGAATAAAGTCTCGAATGGAAGCCCTTCTCGGATATCATTCAGTTCAATTCTTAAATTACGAAGGTGTTGAGAAGGTGCCTCCACGCTTGAGCCAGCCCTGCTGTCGTCCCTTCTGCTAATTTTCAAAATAACGAATCCCCTTCTTTCATTTCATGGCTCCTTTTCGTATCATTTCATCTGTAGTCAGTCGGACATCCCGGAGGCAGTAGCGCTGGGACTGACAGTTTGAAAATTTAAGATATGATGTCTCAGGTGTGGACCGATCCCACTTTCTCCGCGGTCAGACGAGTCGCCCCAGTGCTGGCGCTTGTCTGGAGCTCGCGTTCCGAGCTTCCATTACCTGCTCCTGATTTCTGGCCGCTGAGAACAGCGCTACCGGAGGCAGTCATCTTCGACTTCTTCATGCTTGCGGCGAGGCCTAATGCCCCCTTTTTCTGCTGCGGAAGGAGCGCTTGCACCGTCACACTCAGGTCCAATGTCAACATACCCCTGTGCAGGATTGACAAGTTGGGATAAGGAGGGAAAGGGGTAGGCCGAAAAATGGCCTGGTGAGATAATACCACAGGGCAAGAGAGGCAGCCGACTCCAATTTCATCGCTTTAATGGGGTGGTCCACGTCATTCCGGGCATGGGAAGAAACGACCATTGTACATGCTGCATAGGTGTTCACAGTCACACGAACTCATGAAAGGGTAAGGGGAAGCGGGCAGCCACTCACTTGAATACACCTCCGGAGGACAATGCCACGCGCACACGCTCTTTCATAACCGGGAAGGGAGGGATAATGGAGGAGGCTGCGAATTCCTTGGCGCCTGCGAGTGCGAGTAAGGGCACAGTGGGAATGAGAGCCATTGTGACCGGGCGCTGGATCCGGTGACGGATCATTGCCGATAGCCCCCTCTCGGCGTGCCACACGATCCCCACGATCCTCCCAGGCATCGATCGGTCCCTGACGCTTACCTGGAGAGAAACCGAGGGCGATGGGAATGACGGCCTGTCCCAAGTCTTGAAGCCGACTGTCTTGAATCTGTGGGGAGGGTGGGGTCGACGATTCGATCCCGAGAAAGGCAACAGGGGAACGAGCGGGCTTACATCGCACGCAGCGACGGATCGCCTCTATCCTTACTAAGAGGCACACAGACCCTCTCTTTAAGCCCCATCGCACGCACTCACCTTGACCAGGACGTGCTCGGAGAAGCGTCTGGACGCAACCACATGCATGATCTGCGGGAATGATTCCCAGGGCACATGCTTCACTTCCCCCATGGGCACCTCCTCTCCTCCTTTCCCTCCCTGGTGCGACAAACTCCCCTCTACAGGCGACTGCGATTTCCCCCCTGAGTGGAAGGGGGCGCCGCTCGAGCTGCGGCTACAGGTGCCTTGTTGTGAAAGTCCGGTGCGAGAATTCTGAAGGTCAGCGGTGTTGCCCTGAGACCCCCGTGAGGAGCCCCCAAAGGCGGGTATGGCCTGCGAGAAGGAAAAAAGGAGGCATGGGAAGAGAGAGGCCGTGGCGAGGCGGTAAGGATATCAGGGAGGCTAAAAGGGAGACAGGGCGTGTGGACGCGTGTGGGCGCTTAGGCAGCTTTCTCGTCACGGTATGAGCGAGTTGCGGAATTCACAGACCACACTCTACGCGGCGTTTCCCCTACACATCCGCGTGGTCCTTCCCATGCAGGTACCGCTCAAGGGAAGGTGCATGCGAAGGACACGACTCAAGGCTTAGTCCCGTGCCCCCTCCCCCCTCCCAGGAAACACAACACGAGTCTGACCTCGCCCAGGCTGCAGAGCTGCCGCTGCTCGACCAGAGGGTCTTCGGAAACCAGGGGGAAGAGGACCGTGACCTCGTAGGGCCCCCCCGCCCACTTCAACGTGGAGGACGCGCCTGGGAAGCGCGACTTGTTCTTTGACGTTTTGTTGCCTTCCCCAGCCAACGCTGGATCCCGGGATACCCCCAGAGCTGGCAAAAGGCTGCTGGCGAGTCGGCCTGGGGGGGGGGGGGGAAGGAGAACCGAAGCAGGAGACGGCAAAAGGTCGTCAGTGCCGGGAGAGGCCCGTTTTCCTTCCCTTCCAGCCCCCCTCGCGCCCATCCTTCCTCGCCCTCTTCACCCACCTTCCAGCCGTGGGCGGCCCAGGTAGATGTGAAAGAGGACCAGGTCATCGGCCAGGGAGCTCTTTTCGGTCTCTCGGGATCCGTAGGACGGCAAGGAGAGCGGTAGGGAGGGGAGCGGGGCGACAACATGGAAGCCTCGCACGCGTCGATCTACGGTCAGGTCGAGGGCCGCGCAGACGGGACGGTGGTCCTGTAAAGACGAAACAGTGCGACATGGGGGGAGGAGGGAGGGATGAAAAAGGGTGAGGGGAATCAACACCAATTGAGAAAGAGGAGGAGGAAGGGGGAGTGACTGGGATGAGCCTAGACAGCGGGGGAATGAGTAGTTACTGCTCGTAATTTTTCACGATGTACGATGAATTTGAAAATTACGAGTACAATGCTGCGCTTCCCCGTTCCCTCCCTCCCTCCCGCCGCCCGCCCTCCCACCCCCCCTCCCCAGCACGCACGCTCAGTGCCACGTTATCCGCCACTGTCGTAATGCCGCCACCGAACGGTAA
>NW_005803246.1:0-8174 GCF_000240725.1 Microchloropsis gaditana
AGAGAGGGCATTATCTATTACACCTAGATGCATCCGTCTTTTTCTCCTCTTGTTCTCTACCACGTCAATGGTGACCTTGTCTTGGCGATTGATCCACTCGCCTTTTTATCTTCCGTATCTCCTTCCCTACCTCCCGCCCTCCACCCCTCCCTCCCTCCCTCCTTCCCCTTCTTCCCTTCTCACCTGCGTGATTTGCCGAGACTCGTGATTCCCCCGCAGGATCGTGATCCTATGTCGATGACGGACCTTGAGCGCAATCAGGAGCGAAGCCACTTCCACCTGCCGCGAGTAAAAAGGGAGGGAGGGAAGAAGGGAGGAAGGGAAGAAGGGAGGGAAGGGGGGACAGATGGCGCTGATGATCGGAGGAGCATGCACTATGTCGTCTTCACGGACACCCAATCAGAACCCCATGGTCGTTGAAATCAAGGAATAAAAAAGAGAAGACGTGTGTATTGACCGCCGTTCGACCCTGACAGGTACGCTCAACCCCTTTCGCCCTCCCATCTTCCTACTCCCCCTTCAACATCCTACCGAATAAAAGCCTCGGTCAACGTAATCGCCCATGAATAAGTAGTTGGTGTCTGGACAGTCTCCACCGATGAGGAAAAGCTCCAGAAGGTCGTAAAACTGGGTGGTGGAGGGAGAACGAAGAGAGAGGAAAAACGGTAATGAGTAAGGGAGAGGCGGGGGAGACAGCCTGTGGTCTTGACGCCCGCTCTGAGCCGTTCGCAGCATGTTTTGGCACGTGAGCACTCATGTTCTAGTATCAGGATGTCACACGTGCTCGTCACCACACACTGAGCAGCTACTGAGTAGCTTCAGCGTCGACGCTCTGTCTAACCCCCACCCTCCCTCCCGCCTCCTCACCTGTCCGTGGATGTCTCCACATATCGTGACGGGACACTGCACTGCTTGCACATTGCTCTCCTCTTGAAGAATCTCCTTTGCCTGGAAAACCCCCCCAGAAATGTTTGAAAAAGGCACGGAGATGCCCAGAGCAGTGGCGACATGGCAATTTGGATCATCATTCGCCACACCAGCGCTGTTAAATCCGTGAAGATTCTCCTAGTCGTAACTATCTCTCGCAAACATGCTTCCTCGAATTATGTTATTTGTGCCATATCTTATTTGGAAGTGGACTTACATCTTATTCTCATTGGCGTGGTACCTCAGCGTCTTAATCATGTCTTTCTCCTTACACGGTCTTGTTCCCCTACTTAGCCCTCTCTTCGCTACCTTCGTAAATCCTCACCTTTTCGCACAAACTCCACACTACGTTCTCAGGTAGAATTTGTCCTTTGCGCAAGGATTCAATGTGTGCTTCTAGAAGACCAGGGTCGTAAACAGAAGGAGGGGCCATGGACCAAGCGCAGGAAGGAGGCTGAAAGGGGGATGATCCCGTGCAAAAGTGTGTCGAGTCGTGGCGATAAAATTACCGTCCCAACAAACCTACCCACTTCTGAGGAAAACAAAGTTGACGTCAATGATACATAACAGCCTGTTGGATTGATTATCAATGAGACCGTGTTGTTCTCGGACGCGGGGAGACACAGGGCCGTCCATCATCACGATCTTCCCGTCATCTCGCTCAAAGCTCCTCGCTGAGCGGGCTTCTCGCAGACCTCGGCGCATCCTCTATTATTGCATTAATATTAATATTATTAAAACCCTGACGGGCATTTTCTCGGACAGGCGGAACATTGTGATAGGAAATTGAGCCCCATGAACTGGAAAATGGATCCTTCATGAGTCTATCTTCCTTTTGATTACATTTAACTCGTGCGATGGGGCGTTGAGGACGACATATGTTTCGCGCCATTAAGAATAAGGTCACTTTTCAGCTTGTCTACCATTCGGCCTTGGCCTAGCAGATGGTTCTTGAGGCGCACGTATGCATCAAAAAAATGTATATCACGGCTAAGCCAGAAAATATAGGAATATTTTATTTCCTTCTTTACATTTTTACTACCCAAAAACATTACCCCGAGTTTCACTATTGCATCGTTCATTGAAATTTTTTAAGGCTCGCGACCCTGCCCCTCGACTTAAGATCGCACCGCCCATCATTTCAAAGTCTAATAATATTTGTGTTATTTAAAAAACGCTGCTATGCATGGCGATTTCTCGTTGTTGTATTACACTTCAGTTCGTTTCGTTCTTAAGCGTATCTTGCGATCTTCAGCCGTTTCACGTCATTTTCAAATTTGAAAATCGTTTCTTCTTGGTGAAGAGGCGCATCGTTTCGCACCTCGTTCTTTTCCTGATACCATCTTTAATTGGAGATCTCGGAATCATTATAGCGTGTACGAATTGCCAAGCTGCTTCATTTGATTTTTAGCAAGAAAAATAAACAAGGACAGAATGTTGTGCACGTGTTCGTACGATACGTGACAGGATCAAAGTGTCGTTCTTCTTTTAAACGGCAAGCCACACCATAGAACAAAGGCCTTGTTATCGCTTCTTCCGTCTGCTGCTGCTGATTACTGACAAAGAGAAATCAGAGGAAAGCCACGAGCATCAAGGATCTAAAATATTTTTTCACGGCACAAGTGCTCTTGCATGGAGAAATCGATAAGGAGTATGCTTACTATACACTTAGTTGAAGCTCGACTGTCCTCGAGTTCGCCTCTCCTCGACAGAGGAGCGTTTGTAATAGATATAGAGCTTTAAACACCTGTTTTCATTCAAGTGCTAGTCGATCTTAGTATACTGGAGCCCTTGAGCAGCTTTTTCGCCATACGTCCTGCTATGTCGAACGTGGCATGCATGCTTCGCGTTCCATCATTCGATACCACCTTTCCCGAGCATCACAATTTCTTCCAAGAATCTCAACCACTAATGCTTTTTTATAAACACAATAATACAGGCAACGTGGGGATTCTTTTTGATAGGTGACGCCGTCGTTTACATTTGTGGAGGAAGGTTGCGTCCAGGGCGCTAATTTGGACACGTAGATCAGGACATTCTTGGCTCCCTACGGTAACAGCGTGGCCCTCTGAGCTTTAAATACAAGACAAGATGAATTTGTGGTGTGAAACACTGGTTGCGGAGGCCGAAGGATTGCTGCAAGAGGCGGATAGTTATCTTTTCCTTCCACATGCCTGCGACGGGTATGAGCGGGTGGCCCTGCTTGCCGTCGATCACACAAAAGGCCTCCACGTCCGAGCCGAGTCACACCAACTCGAGAGACCAAATACGGTTGATACATACCATCAAGAGGAGGAGGCAACGCGGTGGGTCGGGTGGGAGGAGATGCGCCGCCTCGCGGATGATCGTTTCGGCGGACACCTTCCTCGTGCCTTGCCCCAGTCCCACGTCCACCAAATGCTGACCTGTGCGGACAACCTGGGAAGCCTGAAATATTTCCATGAGGCTCATTTGCTCGAAGGCATCCGCGTCAGTGTCATGCAAGGCCGATCATGTCAACGTTGCGGGCCGACCGTCGTTGGTTTCGAGAAAGGGAAGGGGAAAGACTCGCCCCAAGGCCGCGTCCCCTCTTTCCATACCTCACCATCCATGTGGACTTCTCCTTCCTCTGCCTCTCTCTCCACCTGGCAACATAGTCTGGACGAGCGATGGAGCCCAAACGGAGGAACGAGTCCACATCCCTGCGACGCTTTGCACGCTGCCTTCTACGCCCTCCATTCACGTGCTGGGAACGCCCATCAATGTCTGGTGCTCCTCGGCGGATTTTCGGGAGCCAATGACACCAGGTCCCAGATGTTACGTGTACTTTTTCAGCATTATCAAGCTGACGCTCCTGTCCTAGTCCGGCGGATCTCGGCCGCAATATCCCTCCTATCCTCTCTCCTGGTACTGGAGGACGCGGCCTTGCTCTCCTCTCCCTTAAAAATTAGCTTTAGCATCGATCTTCAAACACCCCCCGAAGGCCAGGACCACGACAGCACGCGCCTGACTGGTACCTTGACAGGCGCCGCCTTGGACATTTTCATGATCGAACGCGACCCCGCCAAGTACGACGCGTTGAGGGACGCACTCGCCAGCGCCTCGGGGACGGAGACCCTGGGGATGGACGGGGTGGAAGCTGGTGGTCCCTACCCCATAAGTCTCGGCACCCTTTATTCTTCCACCTCCCACACATACACCAATGCCCTAGGCGGGGGAAACCCTCCGCCGCCAATGCCCGTAAACGGCGCCTCCCTCTCGGCTACGGCTTTGAAAGACCTGGACCTCAGCGATTTGTCCTCCTCCCTTTCCCTGCCCTTGCAAAACCCGCAATTGTGGACCGAAACCAAGGATGAGAAGAAAGGGGACAAGACCTTCGAGGCCCTGTGGAGCTCTTTCCAGGCAGTCGGGGTCGGGAAATCCGACGCCGTCAGCGTCCTCCGTGCAATGGCAGCCTCCATCGTCCTCTCGAAAGCATCCGCGCCCCTGCCCTTGTCCCTCTACTGGACTTTTGAACTTTTGAATTTCCCCCGCAAACTGACCAAAGTCGAGATCCAACGGGTCGGGGCGTCGGAACGGGATTTGAAGCAACTCGCGCGCGAGGCCTTCACGCTCGCCATTCAAGAGCTGGTTGGCCTCTTAAATACCGCCCTATCCAGTAACAATCCCTCCCCGTCCTCCCTCGCTGCCCCTCAGTCTCCCTCACCCTCCACGGAACCACGAATCCTGTCCATTCTGAACCTCCCTGCCCCCACGCTCAACCACAACCTGGGTCGCTTCAGCGATCTTGCCGCCGCCCTGGCCGTCATCCAAACCATGACCCAGATCGGCCCTCACCTCGCAGAGGACTATCGAGCGAACCCTTCGCAGGCCACCACCGGTACCACCCCGAAGGTGGTAAAGAGAAGCAGGAAATGTGCGAAAAAAAGACGTCGGGAAAGGCAGAGGCGGCGGCGATTTCTTCCACGGAAGAAGCGGAGAGCCACGCGAAGTCCAGCTCTGGCAGGAGCCCCGAGAATTCCGGCAGCATGGACAGCAACAGCGGCACGGAGAAAAGGAAAGAGTGTAGAGGTGTCAAAAATTTTCCTGGTCCTGCCCAAGGGCCCGGGGAAATCGTGAACAGCGCCGTGGAGTCGGTGTATGGGCTGGTGGCGGCCGTGAACCGGGCGACCTTGGCGCGGGTGGCAGAGAACAAGGTGGAACGGGAGCTGAAAGCCTCCCTCCGGCTGGGCAAGACGGACGACGTGACCTTACCCTGGGGGAAAACCCTGTTGGCCAAGCCGTTGATCCGTTTGAATGCGGCGATGCTTCCCCCGGACCTGGCGCAGTTGGTGGGCTGCCAAAGGCGATGGTCAGGGAAGGAAGCCGCGACGGTATTGGACGGGTTGATCGCATGGGTGGACCGGGCCGTGGGCAAGAGCGGTGACCGCACCGATACGTCTGGGACACACGCCTCCCAAGAGAAAGGCACGGAGAGAATGGAGGACCATGGGCAGGCGACCGGCGCGGGGGAGGTGGGAGACAGTGGGGAAGGGGCTGGGACCCGTGCTTGCGGAGGGGAAAGGGAAGGAGCAAGGGAGGAGGCGACAGGGGAGGGAGAGGTAGGAGACCAGGCGATGGAGGAGATAGGGGAAGTTGCTTCCAAGGCACGAGCACCTCCCACACCTGCCCGCACGCCTGCCTTCCACCTGATTTGTGACCTCAAGACGCACTCATCTCCCACCACCTTCGACGGAATAAAAGTCTTGCAGCAAATTCGCCTCTACCAGCTCGACACCCTGGCGCAGGGTTTTCCCTTTGTCGGCCCCTCCCCCAACCCCGTCTTCTCCACGTCCTTCATCTCCCAGCGCATCCTTTCCGGTGGGGATGGAGGGCCGGGGGCCCATGGAGGGAACCCGCTTTTGAGGGGGAAAAACCAACAGCTCTTTCCCGGACTCAACTCGGTCACGCGCTCCCGCCTCAGCGCCTACATGTCTCCCGCCCAGAGCACTGGGAAAGTCTCGACGGGTGCGCCGGTGCCGGCCCGTGTGAGTCGAACAGGCGGGCCGAACATGAGCTGCGCCCGTACCCACGCTGGCCCTCTTCCGGGTATCCTCCCGGCGAACCAACCCGACACCCGCAATCGTTTGGGCTCAGTCGCTGCCCCTGCCTTCCCACCTATGGACGGGCGGGCCCGGATCTCGGCCAAGGACTCGACCTTCGCGACGAACCATGGTCACATGCAGTACCAGCAGCCATCCAACCCTGCTCAGCCAACCCCCGGGTATCTTCAGGAGGAATGCTGGGCTTTGCGGCGTCGTAACCAGGAACTGACCGCCCTGAGCATGGAATTGGCCGAGATGGTCACGGGGCCGTCGGGGAGGCATCAAAGCACGAACACCTCCGAGCAGGGACTGTTTCCCGGCGTCGGGGAGGGGAGCGGGAAGGGGAGGGAAGGAGACGCTAGATCTCTTTCTGAGGTGCAGGCAAAGGTGATGGAAGTCAGAGCGTCTGTGTACGAGACGTTGGACAAATTTACCAAAGTCATTTGGGATACCTTTGGCTTCGATGTCCGAAAAGAAGGAGTGGTCAGGTTGCGGCACCTCCGCCACGAGATCGTCGGGCATTTGGATGCGCTGATCGCCCAGGAGGAAAGCTTGAGAGGTCTTTGGGAACACGCCGAAGGTATCTACCGCATGGAAGAAGAGGCCGGGAGCTGTTTCTCCGCCCTGCATGCTGAGCAACCACCCATCCTCGTCCCCGGGCCCGTCTCCCGCGGCATCGGAAAGCCTCAGCATGGTCACTTTCCCCACCGCCACCCTATATACGCCCCACAAAATCTTTCCTCGTTCCCACCCCCTTTGTCACAGCACAACACACACCGGTACCCTTCTTTACCCCATCCCCAAGGTCTTCGCTCCCTCGCCCCGGCTTATGCTGACCTTCACGCACACCAGAGGCCCTAAAATCACGTTTGACTCCTTGCTGTGGACTGCTGCCGATGCTGAAATTAATACTATACCCGAGCTGTTTAAGATGTCCTCCCGTTTGCAAAACTGTGCGGACGCGCGTGTGAGCGTTTTTGTATGTGTTGTATACTGGCCTTTCTCTATTTTCCTAATTTTATTTGCCAAAAGTAGTCCTGATACCTGCCTGCAAATGTTCTTGAGAGCGAAATTTACTCTTTTCCAATGTACTTAAATTTGACTGCAGAGTGTCACCGTATATGTCCTCCCTGAGTGGGGGGAAGCGCTTTGTAGCGTCAGGAGCTTGGCAGGAGAGACTAGGGTCCTAGCCCTTTTTGCCATGCAAGTGGAGGAACCAAGAAAGCGAGTTGAGATCACTCGCGTGCACGCAATTTATTGATGTGTCCTTTTTTTTCAGAGGGATAGTGCCTGCAGGAAGGGCGGCAGAGACAAGGGACTTGTCCAAGCGTCCAATGTATGAGAGGAAATGTGTGTGCGAAAGAGCGTCACGTTCCATTCAAATGCGAGTATCAACACTATGTACACACGGTATCGCTCATAAATTTCAGAGGAATCAAAATTTTCTTTCCCTCATTGGAGCTTGCAGCCCCTTCTACCCACAAGGACAGACCTGGTCGCGTCCTAGACCTTTCGAGACCATACTTTTTTTAAAATTTACAACATTTCCCACTTTATCTCGTCACAATGCTATCTTTCCTTCCTTTCGGCCTTTCATAACTCGTCCTTCTCCTTGTCCCATTCCTCCCTCTCCCCCCCTTCTTCCCCTCCTTCCCTCCACGCCGCCCGGACCGCCGCCACCACCTCCTCCTCATTGACCCACACGATGTCCTCAAACCCGTTCGCAGGCACCTGACCTTCCAACGGTCGGTAGATCAAACCTATCGCCGAAGCCAGGTATTCATACTCCCGAAACTCCGGCTCTTGCATCGTGAGTTCCACCAAGCGGGTGCCGTTCGCGCAAAAAACAGCGTTGGCCAGATTGGCCCCGTGCACGCCGACGACCACTCGCGCCTGAGGGAGGACGCGCAGGGCCCCAGATAAGCCTGCTTTTGAACCCTCTAGAACCTGGAAAATTGCGCCCAATTCCGTCTCAGCCAGCCTTTGCAAGGCCAGGAGCAGGGCAGCTTCGTTTCCCACCGCGCGCGGTTGCCATGGATCCCGGTGCAGCCAGACCAACGAGCGGCGGGCGTGGGCGGGGGGGAAGGAAGGGAGGAGGGTGGACCTGAGAAGGCGGAGGCCGGCCGGGGGTGCGCACAGCCGGAGGTGGGGAGGGAGGGGAGGGGAGGAAGGAGGGAGGGCGGG
>NW_005803246.1:8855-9449 GCF_000240725.1 Microchloropsis gaditana
CCCTCCTTCCCCTTCTTCCCTTCTCACCTGCGTGATTTGCCGAGACTCGTGATTCCCCCGCAGGATCGTGATCCTATGTCGATGACGGACCTTGAGCGCAATCAGGAGCGAAGCCACTTCCACCTGCCGCGAGTAAAAAGGGAGGGAGGGAAGAAGGGAGGAAGGGAAGAAGGGAGGGAAGGGGGGACAGATGGCGCTGATGATCGGAGGAGCATGCACTATGTCGTCTTCACGGACACCCAATCAGAACCCCATGGTCGTTGAAATCAAGGAATAAAAAAGAGAAGACGTGTGTATTGACCGCCGTTCGACCCTGACAGGTACGCTCAACCCCTTTCGCCCTCCCATCTTCCTACTCCCCCTTCAACATCCTACCGAATAAAAGCCTCGGTCAACGTAATCGCCCATGAATAAGTAGTTGGTGTCTGGACAGTCTCCACCGATGAGGAAAAGCTCCAGAAGGTCGTAAAACTGGGTGGTGGAGGGAGAACGAAGAGAGAGGAAAAACGGTAATGAGTAAGGGAGAGGCGGGGGAGACAGCCTGTGGTCTTGACGCCCGCTCTGAGCCGTTCGCAGCATGTTTTGGCACGTGAG
>NW_005803246.1:13123-15483 GCF_000240725.1 Microchloropsis gaditana
CGCGGGTGGCAGCCAGGTAAAACTTTCTTGCCTTATGACTATGTTGACTTGAAGTCACCCCATCTGCATCGGTATCGTCGCTGTATCCAGTCGGATCTGACGGGGGTCCATTCTTTTTTATCCCTCTCTCACTTACCTTATGTCATCTCCTTCTCGCTCTAAGCGGCTGGAGGGCCTGGTTACGAATACGCTACTCCAAGATGGACGGTGGAACTGATGAGCAGCGACTTAAAAGGACTAAAAAAAATGTTCCATCGTCAAATAAGATAATAGGTAATGGGCACCATTAAAAATGGATGAGTATGAGGGCCAGGACTACCATAATTTTCCGAGTAGCAGAGCATGAGAGCGAAACTTCTTTAAAAAATGCTTGGAATTGAATTCCTCACTCCATGTTACTGATTTTAAATTTTTCCTCCAGATGCAAAACAAAAAACAGAGGAAGAGGAAACAGTCGAGCATGACGATGATGCAGATAAGCACTGTTCCAGAAAAGATGGTGGCTGGGGGAATAATGATTTCCAACGCAAGCAAGACGAAGGGGACAGCGACATAGAAGCAGAGGGGAAGGAGCTGGAATTGCTGGTTGATGAGGACGGACGCCTCGTTTTCGACGGAGGCCATGTCGACTACTCTTTCCGCTCCTTCCCTGCGGCCTTTCCTTCCTTCTGTACTGATGCTACGTCTTCCTCCGTCCTGTCCACCTTGCTGCACGATTGTCGAGTAGCCAGCACGGCAAGGGCGCAGGCCAAGGCTGGGGGAGACTACAGCGAAGGCGAGACCTTTTTCATCACCGCCGACACCAAGCCCAAGGTGCAACTGGAAGCGCTGGCCCTGTCGATATTCTGGGCGCACACCTCTCAAGCCACCTACACCGAAGGACATAGCGGGGCAGAATGGTGGGTGCAGGTGCTGGAGGAGGAGGACGACATTGGCCTGCATTTCGACAAGGACTATGCCCTGGAAGCACACGGTCTCAACATCTACCCTCACCTGGCCACGGTCACCTACCTCTCTTCCTTGGGAGGTCCCACTCTGGTCCTTCCCCTCTCGGGCCCCCTGCACGTGGGGGAAGACCTGTCCGGCGCGCTCTCCGGAGCCTGGCTCTCCCTGCCCGCCGTGGGCAAACACACCGTCTTCGATGGACGCCTGCTACACGCGGCGCCCGCGGAATTGCGGGGACTGTGGGCCGACGAAGACGGTTGGGAGGAAGGTGGGAGGGCGGAAAGGAAAGGGGGACGGAAGCGGGTGACCCTCCTGGTGAACGTCTGGCTGAATCACATTCCCAACGGCTCGGAACGGCCGTCGCCCTCCCTCCTCCAGGCCCTCTCTCCCTGCGACTCTGCCGCCCCATTGGAATGTAGAATCCCCTTGGCCCCTCCCTTTCAGCGAGGGGATGCCGAGGAAGGGACTATCTCGTCCTCCCTTGCGTCCCCCGGCGCCTCTCAGGTGACGGAGGTGACGCTAAGAGGAGGGGCGGTAGGGGAAGGAGCGGCCCAACGGGCATCGTGGAGGTTGGGAGGTGAAGCCAAGCAGAGGTATAAGGTTTCAATCCTTGTGCCCGCTGAGGAGGGGAGGAAGTTCTCGAGGGAGGACGAAGGCTCCACTGTGAGGCTGATGTTTAAGGAGGGGGTGACGGGGATGGTGGTACGGGAGGTGGGAAGGAAGGGAAAGAGGAAGCGGGTGGTGAATGAGGGGGAGGAGGAGGAGGAGGAGGAGGAGGAGGATGATGATGATAATGATGATGATGATGAGGATGAGGATGAGGAGGAGGATGGTGATGACGGGGAGGAGGATGATGGAGAAGAGGAAGAAGAGGAGGAGGAGGATGGTATTGAGGGGGAGGAAGATGATGGAGAAGAGGAAGAAGAGGAGGAGGAGGAGGAGGGGGACAAGAAGAAGGAGGAGGAGGAGGAGGAGGAAGTGGAGGAGGAGGAGGAGGAGGAGGATTAAAAGGAATAAAAAAAGATGGAGATGGTCATTATGATTCCGGAAGAGAAAGGCAGGTTAAAGGCCTTATGTTCCCCTTTTTTCCGCTCTTGCTTTCGAGAGAAGGTAATGTCTAGGAAGAGGCGGTCGAAAAGGGACCAAGGGGAGCGACAAGAAGGACAGAGCCGAAGACGGTTTTTGAGACGAGCTTAGAAATGGATCATGACGACGAGGACGGTCATCCGAGTACAGTAAGATGTAAAACAAAGAACGAGGTGCCAGAGCTGGAGCTTGCCTACGGTTTTACTTTCCTCCTTCATCCTTCGGGCCACAAAGGACCTCAGTCCACTCCGCTCCTTTCACACTCCCCTTCCCTCGGCCGTTCCTGCTCCCCCACCTGTACATCCATCCCCCCTTCCCTCCCTCCCTCC
>NW_005803245.1:0-4367 GCF_000240725.1 Microchloropsis gaditana
GAAGCCCTGGCAGAGCTGAGGGGGGAAATAGCGAAGAGGGAGAGGGAGGAGGTGGAAGGAAGCGGGCCCGGAGAGTCTCAGGAGGGGATGATATGGAGCCTGTTCATGGGGTGCAGCCGTCGCTGGGCAAGGAGAGTGAGAGTGGGGGCATCGGAGGAAAGGACGCGGACAGTCTTGCCTCCCTCAGTCGGAGTCTCGCGAGGGAGTCCAAGGCCTGGGGCGGGGCCATGAGCTTTCTCAAGGCGTTTCTATGATCACAGGAGTAAACCAGGTCAAGACGAGGTTGGAGTGGGGACGGTCCTGGAAATACGATTTTCCAGTAAACGGGTGAGAGACATGCTCACTCAAAGTACATTGTGTACGACTCTCGCTCACACACATGCGTGTAGATAGTGTACAGTGTGCACCTTCAAGCTCCGAGGAGCGAAAGAATTAATCAAGCTATCTAGTCCGTAGCCTCGCGCATTTTATTGTCTTCGTCCACACGCGTGTTTCTTTATGCGCCGTCCTGCCTCATGCTCGTCTTTTATGTCCTCATGCGAGAACCCATTATGTGCTGACCCTCCCTCGTACGGCGTCCTCCCTCTCCTGTCTCCACCGCTCCTTCTTGCTCCAGCTCCCGACATCAATCTCTCGATTTTAAAGATATTTGCGACACAATTACAAACCACCTGTGCCGCCTCCCGCCTGCCTCTGGACGGGGCATGTCGCCTATTGCCTTGCCAACCATGTGAACTTCCCCCCCTGGCCCCTTTTCCCCCTGCCTGTGTCCCTGTTCCCTCAAGCATCGTCGCTCACGTCCACGTACGTTATATCCGCCTGGTCCGCGAGACGATCCAAGACCATGTCTGCTAAGAGCTTCGCCTCGAGCTGATCGCGCAAGGCCTTCTCGTCCAGCCCTTGTCTCTCCGCCTCCAGCTTTCTCAAATCGATCTGGTCCTGCAGCTCTAGCGGGTCCACCTGCAAACCCTCGTCTTCTGCCACTTTGGCAGTCGCCACACCCAGCATCAAAGTCTTGACCGTCTGCGGATAGGCGATTTCTCGATACTTCTCGAAGTTTTCCTTGGTTATCATCTTTTTCACCTCCTCCTCCGACTTGCCCTGCGTGGACATCTCTTGCATCATCAAGGCGAACTTCCGCCGCGTCTCCTCCACAATCCAGCACTCCGGGATCTCGGCCCGAGTGATTGCCAGCAGCGCCTCCTCCAGAGCCTTGTTGCGGTTCATCTTGGTCCGCTCCTCCGCATCGGCATTCACGGCGTCCACAACCTCTTGTTTGATTCCCTCCGGCGTCAAGTCCGGTCGAATCTCCTTGGCGAACTGCTCATCAATCTCAGGAACGATCCGGTTTTTCAGCTCCAATATCTCCACCTCGAACTCGGCTTTGATACCGGCCAGCTGCGGGTCCCGGATGTTCTCGGGGAAAGTCACGGGGATCACCACCTTGCAGCCCGCCGGCTTCCCGACCAGACCCTCGACGACGCCCGGAAGGAATCGCCCCTCCTCCAACACAACCTCCACGCCCTCACCCGCCGCGATGTTCCTCATCTCGGGCCCACGGGTGCCGTCCGAGAGCATCTGAAACGCCTGCATGTTCACGATGGCCGAGTCCCCCAGCTTGCCCTCGTAGCCAGGCGCCGTGTCCACTAGACGGACGCGCTTCTTTCGGAGCGATTCCAGCGCCTGTTTGACCTTCTCGTTCTCCAAGGGAATGCGATCCACCTGCACCTTCAGGCCCGCGTAAGGACCCGTGAATTCTACCTCCGGGTACACGTCCACAGTCAGCTCCATGACAATGGGCTCCCCGGGCTTGAAGGCGGCGATCAGGGTCTCAGGGTGTGACACCAATGAGGCTTGCCCCACCGCCTTCACGTCCGATTCGTCGATGGCCTTTTTCAGTGCGTCTTCGCACAGAATGTCCAGAGCTTCATTGATGATGACCTGGGGGCCGCCCACCGCATTCAAAAGGACTTGCTCGGGGACACGCTGGCCTTTCCGGAAGCCCGGAATTGACGTTTTGCTTTCCTCGATCATGCGTTTGCAGGCCTGGTCGTAAGCCTTGCGGGTAAGCGTGCCAGGGACGGTGACAAAGAGGGCAACAGAGGAATTAGCGCGGGCCTCCACGCTGTTATCGAAAGAGGGGAGGGGAGGATGGCAAATGAGAAAACGTTTCCTCATTGGAAATAGAGGGATAAAAATGAGAAAAGATTGCATACATAGAGCGTAAATTATCTGGTGCATTCGCAAATGCAGATCTCTGAACAGGTATCCATCAAAAGAGAAAAGTATCGTGAAAGGTTTTGCCAGATACATACTACATGCCTTTTGGAGGTTAAGGCGGTCAAATAATTTGCGATTAGACATGTATTTAGCATAGAAAAATCTCACTTTCGACCTTAATAGACGCAACATGAGAGCCAAGGGGTGTAAGAGACGACAAAGTCAAGTGCAACTTGGGCGAGTTAGTACTTTGCCCAAAGTCGCTTGAATACGGGGAAATCGACAAACATGATCAAGGCGATAAATGATACGGATAGTTTTCTGATAATGACACAACTACTTACGTTGTCTGGACATTTTCTGATAGTGTCGAGTAGAGGGACAACTTGCTATGCTGCTGGCGCTGATACAAGTTGGCGGGAAGGCGAGGGATAAAAGCCTGCGCATTCCAGGCACTGAAAAGGATAGCAGCCATAGCTGCGCATCGTCGTTGATTGACAAGCATGATTTCGCCTGCGCATCAATGTGGTCGGAACATGCGTGAGTAAGCGTGCCAGGGCCGCGAGACCCTAAGTATCGTATCTGGGGATGAGTGGCGGCAAGGCCGGGCGGGTCTCGGGAAAAATTCCGCGAAAAGGGTCGGGGGGTACGCATAAGACATAAAGCCCTCATGATGGCACTGCTACAAAGAAAAGTTTGGACGCTCTTTTCGGCGCGATGGGTTGGAAAGTGAAGCACTATTGGGCCCAGATATTGTGAATGCGAAAGAAACTATCGGGGGAAAAACAATGTCCACGCTCCCATCGGTGTAGTTTGGAAAGCGGTAACAACAGCTGGAACGTACTGTACACACGGCCGCAATTTTCATTCGTACACAAAATTATCAACAAGGCAGAAATATTTGTGCTAGCCATTTTCCCATTTACGCATGCTGAGTGCGTGCGCCGGGTGTGGGCCGCGCCTCGGGTAAGGATTACGCGCGCTCACTCACTCACTCTGAGGCTCAAGCTAGACTGAGTCCGATTCCCCCCTTCTTCCTCCCCCCGCCTCGTGCTCCTTCCGCCTTTTCAACGCCAGTTCATTCCACTGCTCAGACTTTCCGGCAAACGACACCCGACCGCGCTCGAGCTCTAGAACGTGCGAGGTCACTTCGGGCAATGCCTCGTCCTCATGGTGACTGATGTACAGCAACGTCAACCACGACGAAGCAGATTTGGCAATCGTGGTCAAAAGGCTCATGATCAAGGCGCGATGCTGGCTATCGAGACCTTGGCAGGCCTCGTCGAAGATGAGGAGAGGAGGGGCTCCTATGAGGGCGCGGGCGATGACGACGAGCTTCTGTTGGCCCTGTGACAGGCGCCCGAAGGGGGTGGAGTACAGACTGGAAATTCCCAGAATGTCTCCCCACTCTTTCAGGAGCGGGAGAAGGCGGGCAGGCGGGTTCAGGAATGGCCGCTCCAGCCGTTCGTGCTCTGGCTGCCCTTGATCGACGGGTGGGTGTGGCGGCGGGGGTGGGGAAGACGCCGGGTCCACCATCCCCGCGGAGGACAGGGGCTCCAGGCCGGAGAGGACGACGGCGGAGGCGGGCCATTCCGAACAGGTGGCTGCCAACTGGAGGTGGAGCTCGGTGGAGACCACGCCGATATGAGGCACCCCCACCGCCACGCGACCCTGCACCTGCGCGCTTGGACCGGTATGCCCCTCCGCCCGCCCTCCTTCCCCCCCTTTTCCCGCCCGACGCCGGCGCTCCTCGAGGTCTTCTCTCCATCGCTCCAGAAGGAGCCGGGTCAAGGTGGACTTGCCCGCACCGTTCAGGCCCTTCAGAGCCCATACCTCTCCCTGCTTCACCCGCCAGCTCACGGTGTTGAGCAAGACATGCTCCCCCTTCGTGTAGCGGACCCCGTCGAAGAGGAGGACGGTCTGGAGGTTCTCGCGCGCCTTGGGGCTGCTCAAGGTGCTGGCGCGGGGTACCTGGGGCCGGTAGAGCTTGGGCAGGGTTCTGGGGAGGGAAGGGAGGGGGGCATGTCCCAGGGCGCGAAGAGATGCAAGCCGCTGAGCTTCCATGGCGCCCTCGTATTCTGTGAGACGAGGGGGGAAGAGGGGGAGGAGAGGGAGTGAGTGGGGCTCGGCCTCAGGGACAAAACGTC
>NW_005803245.1:4520-6649 GCF_000240725.1 Microchloropsis gaditana
GCTCCCTGCAAGTCCTTGTCAATCCATCAACCACGCCCTTCCCACGCGCCACAGAACTTCTCGTACGGCGGGAACATCTCGACCACGAGCATCGAGATCGTGGAGCGTCTGACCCGGTATTGGATCATCTTCCAGCACCATTTGAACGCCAACGAGGACTTCGTGCGGGACGACGGGAAGCAGAATACGGAGCAGTTGACCAACACCCTGGTGCCCCTCCAGGAGAACTACAAGTACGCGCACATGCTCGGGCAGCCCGCCCTCTGCGCCCACGAGGCCGAATTCCAGGCCTACGGCGTCCTCCTCACGGGGGACTTGAAGCAGGCCTTGAAAGGCGGGGTCGGCGTGAGCCGCTCTCCGGAGGTACGGCTGGCAGTGGACGTGCTTACCTGCGTGGAAACGGACAATTTCGCGCGGTTTTTCAGTCTTTTGCGCCGCGCTCCTTACCTTCCGGGGTGTCTGATGGCCAAATACGTGGAACGGATGCGCGAGAAGGCCTTGGAAGTCTGGGGCCGTGCCTACAACCCGACCAAGGCCCGCGGCACTGCATTTCGCACCGCCGATGTCCTGCGGGCGCTGTGCATGCAGGACGAGGACGAGCTGAAGGCCCTGGCAGTGAGCCGACCCTGGGTGGTGGTAGGAGAGGGGAGGGAGGCGGGAAGCACCAAGGTGCGGCGGGCCACGGCTGCGGAACGGGAGGGAGGGCTCCACTCCCCGGGCCTCTCCATGGGCGGGGCTGCCGGGGTGGCGTGGGACGAGGAGAAGCGACTCGTCCAGCGCCGCAAGGCTCGTGCCGCCATGATCCTCAAGTCGTCTTTCCCTTTCGTCCCCGCCATCGAGGCCAAAGCGGACGGGGTACCTTTCCGGGACTTGACCCGCGGTTGGCAGGGCGCGCTCTCTCTTTCCAGATCTCGGGATCGCCAGATGCTGCCCAGCCCTGTGCCCTCCCTCTCAAGCAGGTCGACGGGGATCGCCCCGCCTCCCTTCCCCGCCTCTTTGCCTAGTCCCAGCACGTCATCGCCTCCCTGCTTCCCTACGTCCATCCAGAAAACTCGGCCGACGACACGAGTCCCTCCCGCGCTGGGGGAGGTGAGGGGCGCAACGGACGCGGAGGCAGGCTTGCTCCGAGACAGGCTCGCGACCCCTGCAGCTGGGAGTCAAGCGAAGAGGGGGGCGACGAACGCGGGCAGGGGCGAAAAGCATCATGCGCTCTTCCCGCAGGTTCCCACGGCCCCCAGCCCCCTTCTGCCCGGAAGTTCCATGTTCCCTCCTGCCCCTGCCTTCACTGCCGGGACCTCGGCCCAAGTGACGAAAGGAAAAAGAGGCCAGGTTCCTTGGATGGAAAAGACTGCCTCGGGAGAAAGAGTTGTTAACGAGTCGGAGGGAGCGTCCGGCAGGACCGGGAAAGGGTCGGCGCTGCCCTCTATCCCGCCCTCCAAACCTGCCCTCCTTCCATCCTTCCAAAAGCCGCCTGTCGCGGAGCCCGTGGGCACGTGGGAAGGAAGGCAGGGGGGAGAGGGAGGCATGGGGGGAGATGCGATGACGGAGGAGCGAGACCGGTGGATGGAAAGCATGGCGGGGACTCTGCGACGCGGAAATACGGAGAGGGTTGGCAAGCAAGAGCAGAAAGGCCAGTCCTCAGACGGCAAGCATCACGGTGGCCCCCTTCCCCCCGAGCCCATCCATGATTCGTGGCATGGAAACGAAGAACGTGCTCAGGCGCTCTTGGCCGAAGCGCGTCTCTCCCAGGTCCAAGTGGCGGCGCGGAAAGGAGAAGTCAAGGAGCGAGTGCGCCGGGCCCTGCGCAAGCTCTCGCTTCTACACACCCGAAGGCGCCGATGCCAGGCCTGGGAGAGGTGGGTGGCCGTGGCCCGGCACGAGCAAGAGCAGGAAGACCGGGAGCGCCTCCGCTTTGAGACGGTGCTCGCCACAGGAGTCCTTCCCCCGCACCTCACCGGAGCCGCACCTGCTGTGTCGGCCTCCTCGTTGCTGTCGTTGCTCCAGCCCCTCCGCCCCCGCCTCCCCCTGAGCGATAAGCAGGTGGCGGGCTCGGGCTCCCGCCCTCATCGACGCTTCCTTCGTTTCCCCAGCTCGGTCGCCTCCCTCCGCCTCTCCCCCTCCCTCCCCCC
>NW_005803245.1:6924-10742 GCF_000240725.1 Microchloropsis gaditana
CCAAACACACTTGTTCTCAGCGGGATGCTCAAATCCACCCTAAGGTCATCTCCCGGTCGTGGACCTGCCGCCCGCCGCCGTGCTCCTGGCCCGGCCCCTCCACCCCTCCCTCCTCCCCTCCCTCCACCGGCACCCCCGAAAAAGGTCTCGAAGATGTCACCCAAATCGACTTCGTTGAAGCCTGCCCCACCTCCTCCACCAAAGGGAGAACCGGCCCCTCGCTTGACCCCCGCCTCGCCAAACTGGTCGTACAGCTGTCGTTTCTGGTCGTCGATCAAGGCCTCGTACGCCTCCTTGATGCCCTTAAACTTCTCCGAAGCGTCCTCCTCTTTGCACACGTCCGGGTGGTACTTCAGGGCCAGCTTGCGATAGGCCTTCTTAATATCCTCCCGTTTCGCTGATCGTGTGACACCGAGACGCTCGTAGTAATCGCGAGGAAGGGAGGAAGCGAAAAGGCGGGTGGAGGGGCGCAGGAGAGGGGAGGTGGAGCCAAGAGGGGAGGTGAAAGGCTTTTGAGCAGACGAAAGAGGTTTTAAAGACACGCGGAAAGGTGAAAATACAAATGCGAGCGCTCGATGACTGCAGTTGAAACAGTCAAGGGTGCATAAAGCGACGACGAGGAAGAAGAAGAAGGAGAAATACACTCGTCCTCCCTGTCGCTGCCGCCGTGATCCCACCAGGGGCTGATGTCTTCTCATTCTGGCGCTTCCTCCCCCAAGTTTTCAACCTCGTCAACGTGATTCTTATCTGCTAGAATCTGTCAATAGGATACCGGCCTCCAGCTGCGGCGGCTCCGCTAATTTGAGCGCCCACTGCCACGAGAAGCTAACGAGAGCCTGGAGGAGGCAGGAGAAAGCCCATCGAGAGCATAGTTTAGAGAGAAATCGCAATGAGCAGGGGAACCAACAACTGCCCGTGCCAGCGAGCGCGACATTCAAGACGCAAGGTGTGTGTGCATAAGTGCGCGTGTCAGTGAGCAGAGCCCGCGTGGTTTTGACTCGATGAGGTGGCTCCTCGCTCTGCGGCTATCAAGCGAGCAGGGGAACGATGACGTGACTCGGCCGCGATAAGGAACATATGAACGGATCGACTTCCCAGCGCAGGACAGCAACCTTTCTCGGCACAGTCTGTGGCCTAGATCTATTCAGTGTGATGCAAATCTTTCAAACGTCACAAAAAGGGGACGTGAGTTACGCAGCTGCTTCGGTTGTGTGTTTGGTGGTAATAATAGCCTGTCTTACAAGTTGAGCCTCTCTATCCCAAGACGCCGGGTACACTTCATGAAACTCAGAAGACAACAAAATTAGGTCAAGAACTATCCCGTTCTACCCTCGTTGCTCCCAATATTCGGCCTTTTCTTTCGTGGTCCATTCTGAGATTTGAATTATTTTGTCACGAGTAGCTAACCATCAACATGAAAAAGTTGTTCCGCTTCTCGCTTCCCCCTCTTGAATTTCTTCGAAACAAGCTCACTTAAAGGCAGAAGACATACAACACAATGCAAAAAAGAACATGTTCCGTAGATGTCTACTCTTTCCCTTCCCCAAGGTTGGCTGTTACGATTCGTCCTACGTCTGCCCCCCGTAATTAAATGAATATAGCCTGAACGCTCACAGACCCCACGTACAGCAAAAGGTAGTAAAACAACTCCCACTTGCTTGTTCCACTTTGAAATTGCATAGCTTTGACGACAATCAGCATCCCCAGAAAGAATTTGGACTCGCCGCAAGCCCAGAGTCTCTCACGAAGAGAGCTCATCAAGTGGCACCGGTCACTCCCAAAGCATTACTTTGTCATGTCTTTAAACTGTTACGAGGTTAACAAATTGGTAGCAGTAAGAATATTGCTGATGGCAGATATTTCATCATAACGCTGTTGGAATTAATCGCGGATTCCCTTGAGCCAGAGCCGTCACTTACCTTGTCTGCCACCGAGTGAGCACCCCCGCTAATAGCGGCACCCGCCTTGTCGAGAGAGGGTTTGGCGGATTCGTAAGTCTGTCTCAAGAAACATGAGGATGCGCAAGTGTCTCAGGGAAAAGAACGTAATGTCCAACATCGTTGCATTACGAGATACCCGCGACGGTCATCATTCTTCGATTATTTGGCACTTTTTCTCCTACAATATCCAAAGTCATGTCTTGAAGCGCAGTATTCCACGCATTTTGGCTGAGCTAGGACCCAAGTCAAACCAGTGTCTTTGACGTACCTGGTGGGCAACCTCCCCAATCTTGTCCGTCGCCGGCTTCAGCTTCTCGCCCACACCCTCGGCAAAGTGCTTCACGTCTTCACCAGTGTTTTTCGCTTTCCGCGCTATAATGTGCGCGGCGTCACCGCTCTTGATATCTTCCACCGTGTTTGTCGCCTTGCGGGCAACCACGTGGGCCATGTCGCCGAGTTTAGCTATGGGATATGTTAGGTGGCGTGAGAAAAAGACGTGCTCGATCACAACCTCTGAGTAAGCTGGCTAGCTAGCTTTTCTTCATTTAGTTGTCAGCATGCAGTACTGGTGAGGAAGAGAGAACAGAGATGACGAGTAAAGAGATGTGCGCGTGCCCAGCAACAGAGAATATCTTCACCGCAAAAATACAACTATCGCGTCCGTCTACTCAAGCTTTTAGCATTGGGGACAAAATTTTCAGCCTTGCTATCCTTGTCATTACAACGGGAGGATTGGCCTTATTTCAGAAGTTATCCATCCATGTTGAGTGCTTTAGCGCAGTGTTCTGATGCAGTCACCTCGCTCTCATGCTTGTTCTCACAGGGACCCGAGTAACAACTTTTCAATCCGCGTGCAGGCCCCTACCACCTCCAGGCTTGTCGCACGCACCTTTTAAATCATCCATTGTTTAGAAAATGCTTTATATCGGCGGTCTGTTTACAAGTGGTATTTGTGAATGAGGAAGGACTTCGAGTAACATGATGCCGTATTAAGCGGTGTTTACCGACGGCGAAACATTGTAAGCTGACTTGCAAGCTGCCTCGCGCATAGCACAACGGTATCCTAATGGCCCTATAACTTTCTCTCTCTGTATTGTCCTTTCTTTTTGATACGCGACTTAAAGATATGCTTTCTCCTTGAAGTAGCCGCCTGATGTTCTCTTTTTTCGTGCGCAGATGCGTACATGTTGCATTTCCTCAAACCCAGGAAAACTGCTTCTCATCCGCTGCAGATTTAATCAGCAATGCAAGCGCTTAAATACCCTCCACAAAGATGATAACTATGAACAGCAAATGCGTGCGACGCTCGGTGGCACACTCGTCACGTCCGCCGCGTGAGTGCAAGTACCGTGCGCGTCTGTTCCCCCGGGAATAAATAGCCAGCTGACGGCTCGGCTGGATGGGTCCTTTTCCATCACATCATCACTTGGGCTGTCTGGTCCTCATCATCCCTTCGGCGGGTCTTCTTTCCATCACATCATCGCAGCATCATCATCGATACAATTTGTATAGCGGGCAGCGATTTGCATTCCTTGTTCAAAAAAAATGTCGGCAGTCTGCGAAGGAAGGAACAATCATTGGTATCCATTGCAATGCAATTTGAGTGGTGCTTAGAATAGTTCAAGCGCAAAGCATTTGGCGCTACAGGTGGCGAACACTTGCGCGTCATGTCTCGCAAGTCTCGATGCCTATTGCCTTACACTGTCAATATGTCTTTCCATGATCACTCTTTTTCTCGATGTACCTACTACGTGCAGAACGGATCTAAATTGCTGATGATCCATGGATCGAAACCAGCCTTCCCGGGTACAATTTGGCCGGGGCTCGGCTACGAAGTTTGGTAGCGGCCAAGCACATGCCCACCAGCAGCAGCACGAA
>NW_005803245.1:12973-13377 GCF_000240725.1 Microchloropsis gaditana
TTTCCTTTCCAGCATGCGAGCAATAACCAGCTCTGCAGGTTCCTGTACTACGTGGGGCGCGTGCGGGCCACCCAGCTCGACTACACGGACGCCTTCTCCAAGTTGAACCAGGCGGTGCGCAAGGCCCCCGCGGACGAGGGCAGGGCCGCACTGGGCTTCCGACGGGAGGTGACCAAGCTCCTCGTGATCGTGCAGCTCCTCCTGGGGGACATCCCGGAGCGCGCCACCTTCGACCAGCCCGTCCTCCGCCGCTCCCTCCAGCCCTACCTGGCCCTGACCACCGCGGTGCGGCTCGGGGACCTGCTCGAGTTCGAGAAGACAGTGACGGCCCATGCCGCCATGTTCAAGAAGGACAAGACGCACACGCTCATCCTCCGCCTAGGCCACAACGTGATCAAGCCACC
>NW_005803245.1:13468-15482 GCF_000240725.1 Microchloropsis gaditana
CCTTGTAGCTCGCCCATTTGCTGGCCCGTGCGCGCCAGTCAACTTCTTCTCTTCCCTCCCTTCCCCGCTCCCGCCCTGCAGACGGCCCCGCCTCTGCGGAGTTCGTTTGCGCCAAGGCCATCAACGACGGCGTCATCGACGCCGTCCTCGACCACGAGGCCGGCTACCTCCAGTCGCGGGACGTGAACGACATCTACTCCACCATGGAGCCCCAACAGGTGGGTGGCGGGACCTCTCTTTCCCCTCCTTGGCTTCGCTGTCCCTCCCCTTGTCTGTGCTTCCCCTCCCTCCTGCCTCCTCTCGTCACGCCTCGGCTCGTCAAGCACTCGACAGCGAACGCACACGATGACTGTACCACCTCTTGACTATGCGTATCCATGACGGACATGTGTCATGGTCTCGCATGATGCCCGTCTTCTCTATCCCCTGCCTCCTCCCTCCCTGACAGGCCTTCCACAAGCGCATCACCTTCTGCCTGGACGTGCACAATGAGGCCGTCAAGTCGCTACGCTACCCGGACGTGCCCACTTACGGTGCCAAGAGGGGGGACGGGCAAGGGGAGGAAAAGGGAGAGGAGGAGAAGACGGAGGAGGAGCTGGTGCAAGAGTTGGAAGAAGATATGGAGGATGAGTTTTAATGGAGGAAACGCGGGAAGGAGGGAATCCCGGGAAGAGGGGAATTGCACTGGAAAGAGGATTGAAAGAGGGAAACTCTGCCGGTGGGGCGTCGTGGTGATGGGTAGGGGGGAAGAAAGGATTGGGGGTGGGGCGTGTAGAGGAGGGAGGACGCAAGAGGGAGGGCGAGGCGCATTGCGCAGAGGCTGGTTGAAGTAAAACGAGGCGGACGGGGGGTAGATGCTTGGAAGGCATGAAAGAAGGAAGATGCATGCCCCGTCCCAGCGCTTCGATGCCCAGTATAATTTATTGCTCCGTGCTCGTACGTATTCTTTCGTCGCGCTCTTTTCGGAGACACAGCCACCTTCCCCCCCCGGCCGCTCCACACAGCGCCTTCCCGCTCCCTCCGGCCACAGAGCCTCAGTACCTGCGGGGTTCACCTTCAACCCTTCCATTACACCGTGTGCTCCTCTCTGCCTCCGCACAGCCATCATCATTCACGGATTTTCATCATCTCAGGCCTTCCTGCTCCTCCTCGCATGGGCCCCACCCCTTGTTATATCAAGTTGAAAAACCCGCCCCCCTTGGCCTCCCCCTCCTTTTTCTCTTTCCTCAGCGCCTCCACCACCTCTCGTTCCTCCTCCGACAGCCTCGTGGGGATCTCCACCGACACGGTGAAGTAGTGGTCACCCCGCCCCCCCCCTTCCCCTCCCATCAGCTTCGGCACCCCCCGGCCTTTCAGCCTGAGCACCGCCCCCGGCTGGGTCCCCTCCTTGATCGAGATCTCCGCCTCCCCGTCGATCACGCCCACTTTCACTTTGGTCCCCAGGATCGCGTCCAGGTAGCTGACCTTGATCTCCGAGTAGATGTCCGTCCCTTCCCGCCTGAACACCGGGTCCTTCTCCACGCCCACAAATATGTACAGGTCTCCGCTCTCCCCGCCTTTGCTCCCCGCGTCTCCCTCCCCCTTCACCCGCAGCTTCTGCCCGTCGTTCACCCCCGCCGGGATGTCCACCTTGATCTGCTTCGTCTTCTCCAGCCGCCCTTGGCCCGAACAGGACCCGCAGTACTCCTCCACCACCTGCCCGGAGCCCCCGCACTCCGGGCACACGGACTGGGTCTGGAAGTTCCCCAGGGGCGTGCGCGTCACCTGTGTGACCATGCCCTGGCCCCGACAGGTCTTGCACGTGTTCACTTTGCTTCCAGGCTTCACGCCAGAGCCCTGATGGAGCAAGAAGGGGAAGAGAGAGGAGGATAAGATGCTACAGGGCGGCCGGCTCGCCCCGACGGGAATATTGAGGTACCTCTTCATCCTTCCTGCCCTTGTCTCATCTCACGTCCTCGATCATTCAATCGCGTCTCTTTCTCTTCTCCTCTCCCTCCCGCCCTCCCTCCCTCCC
>NW_005803244.1:0-119 GCF_000240725.1 Microchloropsis gaditana
ACCTTGTCTTCCCTCCTCATCAGCGTGGCCTCTTTCTCTTCCATCCTTTCTCTCAACGACTCCACCTTGTCTTCCCTCCTCATCAGCGTGGCCTCTTTCTCTTCCATCCTTTCTCTCAA
>NW_005803244.1:129-2785 GCF_000240725.1 Microchloropsis gaditana
TCTCCTCCATCAGCGCCCGCACCACCTTGGCCCTTTCCCCCTCCTCCCTTTCCCCCTCCCTCCGTTCCGATCCGCCCACCGCGACCCCCATCCCCCGCCGGCCCGCGAGCTCGACCCGGTAGCCGGCATGACGAGCGAAGATATCCCGCAGCACCACCCCCAACGCGCCCAGCGTCTCCTCCCTCCGGACAACCCCCAACGATTCCTCCCACGCCTCCTTCCCTGCCGGCCCCCAAACGCCCTTCGTCCCGTGCGCATGCCCACAGCGCGCGGGTACTGCCCGTTCGGTCTCCTCGCCCTCCCTCCCTCCCTGCCCATCCTCCTCCTCTTCGATACACCCCTCCCACTCCCATTCCTCCGACTCTGACTCCTCCCCTCCTTTCCTTTCCTGGACTTCTCTGCCTCCTTTTTCGCTGCCGGTACCGACCAGACCCTTGGGACTCGCCTCTCTCGCCACGGTTCCTAGTCTCCGGGCAGGGGCGACGGCGGGGCCGGGCGGAGAAGCAGAAAGAGATGTGCCACGGGGGAATGTCGGGGAAGAAAAGGAAGGTGAGGGAGGGGACGAGAAACGCAAATCCAAATCGACGGCGTCCTCTCCGCTCCTTTTCCTTCCGAGGCCAAGAAGGGGTTGTCCGTGATGCTTGTCCTCCTCCTCATCATGACATGCCATGGTCGTGGGACGCATGGCTGCCGACACACGCGCCTGCAGCCTGGCTTGTGCCTTGAGTTTCTCTTCTCTGTACATCATGGAGAGCTTTGGGACGGGTAGGGACTGCTGCGAGGGGGGAGTGGACAGTGCTCCCCCCGAGGGTGATACCTTCAGGGCACTGCCCCTCTCCCCAAAGTCTGCCGTCCTCCCCGTTCCTCCCGCATTCATGGTATCTTGGACTGATTCTGAGAAGCTCCTTCGGTTTTGTGGAGACCGGGGAGTGACCATCCTCCTGAAAATTGGGAGGAAATTAACACGGAGATGAGCTATACTTTCTCCCGCCGGTCCGAGCGCCAGTCTACACAGCCCGCCCCGCTGAGTGCTGTGAGACGCCGCGATTTTCAATTTAAAGCAGGTAAAGATGACAAGATAATCTCACTCGAGACTGAACCGATGCTCTTGACCAGAAAATTTCGGTCGTCCCGTCTGAAGAACGATGGACCGAGGCATTTCCATTCTCTGGCCTGCGGTTTTTGAAGTTTTGTCGTCGTTGGCGAGGGGGCATATACCCCCCCTGTACGAGCCCGCGCGGCACCTGTAACAGCGTCCCAGGCCCGCTGGGGCCTTCCACCTACCGGTGCTGACAGTCAGGAGGAGATTGCTGGAGAATAGGCTTGATTTTACGCACACGGTGGCAGGCATGGTGGTGGTGCCGGTGGGAGTGTCGCGCGCCAAGACGGGAGCATATTAGCCCGACGGCTTCAGGACTTGCTGTATCGAGCTTGTTGGAGGATCTGTCTACCGGCACTTAGCAATGCTCATGTCCGTCCGTGAAACGTTAAAGCGCATGGACACAAGAACTCAAACAGGAAGGCAAAGGAACGGAGTCAGGGACATTTATGACGTGGTTGCTTTTTCTTTCCCATGCCGGAGTTGCAGTGGCCAGAGGCAGTTGAAGATGGATGTGCTCAAGGCATTCATGACGCCCTAATCTGACATCCCCATTTGCATTTCCTTCTTCATAGGCGTTGCCCAGTCAGGTCATATCAACACGTCCGATGGCTACCTGTTTATAAAGCGGATCGCAACCCAGCAGGCAGGCCGGATGCCTTGCTCTCCTGGCTTCCCTTTCTTAGCCCCGCCCTTACCATATGTTTATTCACCTTCCCGCTACCCGTCACGGGGAGAACCTGTCTGAATTCAAACTCTCGTGGCACTTTGAACCCAGCCAGGTGCCGTCGACAGTGCCTCACGAGCTCCTCCTTCACCGCCCCCTGTCCGTCCCCCGCGCCCTCCCTGAGCACCACCACGGCCACCACCTTCTCTCCAAACACATCGTCGGGCATGCCTACCACCGCGGCGGACTCGACGCAGTGGTGCATCTGCAGCACGCCTTCCACCTCCGAGGACATCACTTTCTCGGCCCCCGTGCGAATCACGTCGGCCAACCTGCCCACCAGGCGGAACCTCCCGTCCGGATCCATCACCCCTAGATCGCCCGTGCAGAGCCAGGGGCCCTCTGTTTCCCCCGAAGCTTCTCTTCCGCCGCTTCGTCCACCTCGTTTTCCTCCTTTCTTTGGTGTTCCGAATGCCTGCGTGCCCGTGGGCGGCCTCGAAGGGAGGAGGAGGGGTGGGAGGGGAGGAGAACCAGGGAGGGAGGCAGGAGAGAGCTGAGGGTAGACCAGTACTGCGGCCGTTGCACCGGGTCGACGCCAGTAACCGTTCATGAGGTGGGGGCCTCGGGTCGCAATCTCCCCCACTTTCCCGACTTTGTCGACGAAAATTCGGGGACGCAGGCCAGGCCCCGGTCGTCGCGTTTCGGTGGAGGAGGATGAGTCTGGAGGAGCAGAAGGGGACGGCACGGTTGGACCGAACCTCCCCTCTCTTCCCGCCCTCTCCCTGTCCGCCCCTCGATCCTCCTCACGCCCTTCCACATCCAAGAGCGCTACCTCCACGCCGGGCGCTGGATGCCCGAGGGAGCCAGGGGGAGGGAGAGGGGGAGGGAGG
>NW_005803244.1:5474-6466 GCF_000240725.1 Microchloropsis gaditana
CGTCTTCCCTCCTCATCAGCGTGGCCTCTTTCTCCTCCAACTCCTGCCTAAAAGAGCCTTCCTCTCCTTCCCTCCTCATCATGGCCTCCTCATTCTTCTCCATCTCCCGCCGCAGGGTCTCTACCTCCCCTTCCCTCCTCATCAACGCCTCTTCCTTCTCCTCCAGCCCCCGCCTTAACAAAGCCACCTCTTCTTCTCTCCTCATCAACTCATGCCCCACGGATCTTTCTTTCGCCTCCATTTCCTCCATTGCCGTCCTCCACCTTACCCCTTCCTCTTTTCCCGCCTTCTGCGCGGCCTGCTCGACCACCAGCTCCCTCTCGACCTCCTCTTTCCCGCGCTCCAGGATCTGACAGCGGGCCTCCAGGGCCTCCTTTTCCCCCTGTATCCTCGCCATCGCAGCTTCCCTCTCCTCCTTCTCCCTCTCCCAGGCAGCACGCAAGGCTTCCTTCTCCCCTTCCTTCCGGAACCCTTCCTCCACCGCGACCTCCCTCCCTTCCTCGGACTCCCTCGCCGCTCTCTCCCACCCCTCCCGTCGCGCCTCCTCCTCCTCAAGCCTTCCCTCCAGCCTCTTCATGCCAAGTCGCATGGCTTCCAGGTCTTGGACGGCCGCTGCCCGCGCAGTCTCCGCTGCTGCCCTCGCCTCGTCCATCGCCATCACCTCGTCCCGACTCCCTGCCCTCAACGCTGCCAAGGCCTCCTTCCCCTCGTCCTTCTCCCTCGCCGCCGCTTCTGTCAAGCTTTGAATTCGAATTTCAAGCGTTTGAATCTCTTGGCGAAGGCGTTGCGTTTCCGCCTCTTGCAGGAGGCGGTAATGTTGAAGTTCGGATTGGGCCTGGGAACTGGTTAAGGTAACTGCAGCCAACGACGCTTCTTTCACCTAACATGGAGGGAAGAGAGGGAAGGAATGTCTCTCATGCATCAGCGCCTTCTCGAACATCAAGAGCTGCCGTCAGACCTACTCTATCTCCCTCCTTCCCCCCCGCCCTCCC
>NW_005803244.1:6476-6946 GCF_000240725.1 Microchloropsis gaditana
GTCTCTGCGCCGTACCTCCCTCTTTCTTCCAACGCCTTAAACGAGGCTTCCCTCACGGACGTCCTTTCTTCTTCCATCCTCATCACCATCTCCTTCTTCTCCTCCATTTCTCGCTTCGTGGCTGCCAAGGCTTCTTCCGTCCGTCCCAAGGCCTCCTCCATCTCCTTAATCTTCCCCTTCAAGGCTGTCACCTCTTCTTCCCTCCGCATTATTTCCTCCCCTTTCTCCTCTTCTCTCCTCCTCCTCATCTCCTCCCCCTTCTCCTCCGCCTCTCGTCGCATCGCCTCCATCTCCTCTGCCTGTCTTTGCAACGCACCCTCCCTGTCCCTGATGGCGCGGTCGGACCGGTCGATCACTTCCTCCCTCCTCATCAGCGTGGCCTCTTTCTCTTCCATCCTTTCTCTCAACGACTCAACCTTGTCTTCCCTCCTCATCAGCGTGGCCTCTTTCTCTTCCATCCTTTCTCTCAA
>NW_005803244.1:8150-11131 GCF_000240725.1 Microchloropsis gaditana
CTTCGCCAACAACATGATCATTGACGAGGAGGCATTGCCGAGAATGTAAGTCTGGTGTGATTATGGCCACTGCATCCGTCCAAACCCACTCACGGCCTGTTCAACATCAACTTGTCTGGTCCTCCCCTCCTTCTGCCTGTACCCTTTTGCCCTAACTCCTCCACTCTTTTCCTTTTCCCCCTCCTTGATTACCGGGTCGATGCTGTCCGCACACAAGATTTTCGCCAGTGCTGGACGTGACGCGTGGAGACCCGCTTGTTGGATTCGGGTTTGATTATGCCCGCCCCCCCGATGAGTTAACTGCCTCCCACCCACAGCTAGCACCCGGCGTAGCATGTTTGCGAGAAAGACGCGAAAAGGTCACCACCGGACCTCTATTGACGCGTTACAAGGGACGCATATGAAAAGGAATGGGATGAAATGATGCAAAAAAGGCTTATTGGAAAAACACCAACCAAACGATAAAAGTATTTCGCGTCCCTATGTACCGTCGGAGTCCTACGCGTCTCGTGTGGTTCTCGCGAGGTGCCGCTCGTCACAAAACCATGAAAGACATAGACGCCGGCGTGCCTCGATTTTCTTCCACCTCACATTATTTGCATCGGTACGAAGGAATACTGTGCTCAAGACGGTGAAAAGGGCGAATGGCCTCCGCGTTTTGCTTGGGCCATTGGCTTCATGCGGGCGAGTTTTTTAGCAACGGAGAGAGGGTCACATATCACTTCAAGCGTCGCGGACAAAAGTTGTTCTTACAAGGGCTTTCGAGCCTGGAAGCCTCACTTCCACGGCTTGTCGCGGCATGCAAGAAGTAGTTTAATGAAGTCTGGTGCAAATGCGATGTCCCTTTTGCGAAAAACAGGATAAGAGATATGCGTGGCTTACATCCCACAAATTTCAAGAAGCGTAGGGCACAGACCATTTCTTTTCAATTTATTAAACAATAAACATCAATCCAGGACTTGTGACATTTCGAATCGATCGTCGATGTGGCTATTTAATCATGCTGTCATGCAACGGTCGTGTAACTTTTGTTCGCACAAGATACTGTACAAGAGACTTCACACATCCCCGCTCCCCACCCGCTCGGCTCGCTTTTCCCTCCTCATCAATCTCCTCCCTTCCTTGCCCCTCGTCCACAATCTTTGCCAACCTTTTTTTCTTATCGCCCGTCGCCAGTCCCTCGTATCCCTCCTTGCTTCAAATTCCTCCCTTCCTCCTCGCTCCCTCCCTCATCATGCTCCGTGCCCCCCCCCCAGCACGGTGGCCGGGGACCAACCTCTCGAAGAGCTCTTGAAGCGCTCAGGGTCTGGATATATGCAAAGTGCCACGAAGAGAACCAGGAGCTGAAGCAGGCAATAAGGGAAGGAGGAAGGGAGGGAGGGAGGGAGGGAAGGAGAGAGGGAAGGAGAGGGGGAAGGAGAGGGGGAAAAGCACCTTCAGCCGTCCGATCCAGACATTTTCAAGGCCACTCCTCTCTCCCGCTTCTTCACTCCCTCCCTCCCTGCCTCCCTCCCTCCCCAAGCACCTGAAATGCCACTATAATCGCGTACGGGAACACACTCCCCACCTCCACTTTTCCCTCCCGTCCTCCCTCCGCCGCGCCTTGGCGCGCCTCCAGGCACAGAACCAGGATGGACAGAGAACACCCGAGCAAGTCCAAGAGGCTCAGTCCCAAGGAAAAGCCCGCGCTTTTTTTCTCCCGCCACATCAGGTGAAGTTGAGGGAGGAAACCTAGGGCGAGAAGGAGGCTGGAGCCCCCACTGCCAATGACAGTGATGAAGGAGCGGCCCACAGATGACCGATCGAGGGCTTGGAAGAGGAAATAGAGGGCGACGATGAGAAGTAGGGTGAGGAGGAGGAGGAAGACGGCAAGCAGGATGAGGGGAGGGAGGGGCACGGGGGAGGAGGAGGCAGAGACCGGGGATGAGGGGGAGGGCACCCGCGTCAGATTATTCTTCTGGTTGCTACCTCCCGCTCTTATCCCGTCTGCCACCTGTCCTCCCTCCTCCATCTCGACCTGCCCCCCCCCCTCGTCCTCCTCCTCCTCCTCCTCCTCAGTCAGCTCCTCCAGCCCGGGGTCCCGGAAGGCGTAGATTTGTGTTTCCAGAAGCACAGAAGCAACGGAAAAAATCGACCACTGCAATAACAAAGGCGTCGCTTCGTGCTTGAAAAGCAAGTAAGGTGTTATTAGCACGGCTGAAGCGTGCCACAGGAGAACCAAGGAGATTGACAGCCCTTGAGTGGAACGACGGGAGTAATTAAGAATGATTTGGGGAAATAAGAGGAGGGCAAAACAAAGGGCCGCTATGTATCCACAAGTTTGAATGGCAACCTCAAGATCCATCCGAAAAGATGCTACTCGTTGACCCTGCATTTATGTGAGAGATGAACAGCCAGGGGGAGGGAGGACGGGATTGAGGGAGGAGGTTACAGGAGCGCTTGCAACCAAGGGTGAGAAGGCGCATGGGGTTGCTTCCCGTGTGGTAACGGGGCCAGGTATGTACGGAAATCAGGACGTATGCTTTCGATGGTTTGGCATGTAAGCCGGGGACTTGCGCGGCATAAGGAGTCTGATGTTCGGGTTTGAAGACACACACGGAGGGGATAGACCGTACCATCGCCGGAGAAAGGGCAAGGGGAGGCGCCGAACACGACATATGGAAAACAAAACCAAGGCTTTTGCCCGCAATCCCAAGTCCCTTAACTCTCATTATCTCGCATTGTGCATGTTATTCCATTGCCCTACCGCACAGGACCATAGCACGCCGAAAGCCATGGTCCATGACCATCCTGACCCGCCCCTCCTCACGACGGCATTTTCTACCTCCCCGCATTGCCACTGCCCAGCCTCACCTCTCTCCCGTTCTTTTCCCCGCCCGGCCCTTTTCCTCGTCCTCCTTCACGTCTTCCCGTTGCTGGCGTCGGGGTGGTCCTTTTTAGAAACGGGGCGGCCATCTGGACCCTCCCCTCCCCCCCCGCCT
>NW_005803244.1:14560-15185 GCF_000240725.1 Microchloropsis gaditana
GTCCTTGGCCACGTTCACCTGCGCCTCCTCCGTGCTCGCCCCCAAGTGGGGGGTGCACGAGACGTTGGGATGGGCCAAGAGCTTCTTGGTGCTCTCCCCCGGAGGCTCCTTCTCGTACACGTCTAAGGCCGCCCCGCCCACGTGACCCGCCTCCAGGGCCTCGAGCAGGTCCATCTCGTGAACGATCCCCCCCCGGGCGCAGTTGATGATGTGCACGCCTTTCTTCATCTGCTGCAAGCTCTCCCGGTTGATCAGGTTCTTGGTGTCCGGCGTCAGGGGGGTGTGGAGGGTGATGAAGTCGGCCTGGGGCCAGACTTTCTCCAGGTCGCACTTCTGGATGCCCAGCTCCTAGAAGGAGGGTAAGAGGGGGACAGAGGGAGGGGGGGGATAATTTGAGTTTGATTTTAAATTTGGACTCGGGACGGGGAAGGGAGGAAGCCTGCCAGATGGTGATGGACGCCTGGGATCAAGGAAGAGGATGGAGGCTTCAGAGCCAATCCATCCTTCCTTCCCTCCCTTTCTCTCTTTCTCCCTCCCTCCCTCCCTCCCTCTTCACCTTAAAGGCCGCTGCCGGAAGAACAGGATCAAAGCCCACCACCTTCATGTCAAAAGCCTAGGGGGGGAG
>NW_005803244.1:15195-15391 GCF_000240725.1 Microchloropsis gaditana
GAGGCCAAGGCCGGGGCCTCCGTCAGCGCCTCTGTCTCCACCCCCAGCTCCTCCGCCAGAAAGGGGGCGTTGACGATACCCGGAAGTGTCCCGTGCGTGTCCTGCGTGGAGAGGAAGCCGACCAAGGCCTGAGCCTTCAAGAGGGCGCGGGCGTCGGGGCTGGTGATGGAGATGTCCGTCTGGCCCCAGGACGCCA
>NW_005803243.1:0-15363 GCF_000240725.1 Microchloropsis gaditana
TCCCTCCCTCCATCCGTCCCTCCCTCCCTCCTCCCTCCCTCCCTCCCTCACCTGCCGCAAGAAGGCCGTAGACCCTGTTGCCACCACCTTCCCCACTAGGGCCTCCTCCACCAACGCCTCATCGCGAAACAAAATGAGCTCCCCCCCCGCCCGGGAAAGGAGGGCAACTACCTGTAGAAGGAAAAAGGGAGACGGGGAGGGAGAGAGGGAGGGGGAAGAAACGTGAGGAGCAGGAGAAGCGACATAATACGTGTTTGAGGTTGGATAATTAAGGATAAATCATCGCCCTCCATCCCCTCCGCCCTGACGACGGCCTGCGCCCTCACCTCCTGGTCCCGGAAGAAAGCCGGGGGGTCCGCCTCGAGCAGGTCGAGGAGACGAGCAATGCGGGCACTGAGGGAGAGAGGAGAGAGACGGTGCATGACCGGAAGGACATAGGGAAAGAGGGGCATGACAGGCACGGGGTCCGCATCGCGTTTGGAGAGAGTGAGCGGGGTGAGGGAGGAGAGCGCGCACACTCAGACAATCGGTCTGCTCAGACTGTTCGGCACATCCCACCAACATGCAGACAGCACTGCCCTCCCAGCCCCTGCCAGCCACAGAGTCCGGGCACGTACGGGTCGTCATCGAGAGCGGCGAGTTGCGTGAGGCGTTGGGCCGCTTCCACCCCCCGCCGACGCACCGCGCCCCGCCAGATGAAGGAGAAGGAGGCCAGCGCCGAGAGGGCGACGAAGGCGGTGGAGGCGCCTGTGGGGCGGGAGTGGGGAGGGAATGGCCGAGGGAGGTAAGGCTTAGGGTGGGAGGGTGCTTAGCCTGAGAGATTCTCCTCCCAGCGCGGTCTATCTGATAGGGACGTGACGCTGTCCTCCATTCTTCCTTCGGCCCGATCCTTCCTACCAACGGCCATCCCTTTCCACCTCCACGCCCTCCTCTCTGCTAACCTTCCCCATAACAAGTCCCCGATTCAATCTCAAACGTCGCCTGTGCCTGCACCGTGCTCAATTACCTGTGGCCTTCCGCGCCAGCAACCCCACAGAAGCAAGCGTACCCACGCGTCCCTGCCCCGCCACAGACGCCCTCCAGCAACCGCTGCCACTTGGTGGAAGACGATTGCAGCGTCTTGAGTCGCGCCTCTTCCTGAGCACGACGCACGAGGGTCTTCGCGCGCAGGATGTCGGCCTTGATGTGGGCAAACGGACGACGCGGACGGTGTCGCTTGGATGGACGCTGGTTTCCAAGGTCTGCCCTCACACGGGTAGAGGACGAGGAAGTCGAGTCTCCTTGATCCTCCCTTCGCGCGTTGCCAATTTCCTTCTCCTCCTGTTCCTCTTCTTCCTCCTCCTCCTCCGCTGCACCCTGCCTGTTGCCCTCAGCCTCTGCCCTCCGCCCATCCCCCTCATCGATTTTCTCCTTTTCGGCCACATTAATCTTGTCACCTGCGGTACGCACAAGACTTGAGGGCGCCTTAGGCTGGTTTAATGCTCTATAATTTGAAAGTTTACCCTCATGGACTGTAATTTCCGCCTCCTCAGCATCTACACCTTCCCAGACCTCGGGAAAAGGTCTTCGACGACTGCGGAAGGCAGTGCCGGCATTCCTGCTGCCGCTACTCATGCCTGTGGGCGCTTAATGCTCCTATTTCAAGATGTTGCTGGTTAAGATTAATTTAAAAAGGCTCAAAGACATGTCCCGGGGAGCTTCCGAGTGTATTCTTAGGGTGGTCTCTGCCCTGCTCTTGAGGCAACGTGACGGACTTCTGATTGCCCCCGTCCACACGCCTTGTGAGTCGAGGCCATGTTAATAAAACGAGTTAAACAAAAGTTTCTACTTCGACCTACGCAATCTCGATGTTTTTTTTTTTAACTTATCAATTTTTTGGTACCCACGTTTGGGTTATCCTCTCTCGTCCTGCAGATAGCACGAAACTCGTAACCCTCAGACCCGCCGTAGCACGTAGATATTGGAAACTTTGGCCGGCTTACCCTCATTGGTCAAAGCTGCCGCCGTCAAAATTCGTAGATCCTCATCTACATACGTGAGCTTCCATTGCCCTGCCTGCCCTGACAGAGGCTTCTTGTCCACAAGTGGGATGCCAAACACCCGGAACGTGATGTCTTGGAAGATGACCTTCCACTCGTTTGCGCCCTTCACCTCCCAAGTCGCCACCAGGGCACCCTCCACAAGTCCACCGAAAAGACGCACGAAATTCACGTAGTCTCCTCCGGCCGTGTCGATCTTTTGCAGCACCTGACCCACGAAAGGGCCGAGCTTGCCTGCTGAACCTCCCGAGGTGCTAGTATAGACCAGGCGCCACGTCCCGTCCACCTTATCACTGGTGGCAATATTTTTGGTCGGGTTACGTTTGATCAGCTCCGACGCAAGCGACAAGATCTTCGCCTTGTCGCTTTCCGTGGCTTTGAGTCCGTTGTCCTTGTTCTTCGCTACTGCGTAAAGGTCTTGCTTCAAAGCCGCCACCGCTGCAGCATCAGCAGCAGATTTCCCCTTCGACCCGTTGTTTTTAGACAACACGGAGGTAAACCAGTTGCTGTTGGCAGCCAAGCTCTTATACGCCTTTGGTTGCAGGTCTTTCGGCTGATGCGTGTGCAGTGGCTGTCTGACAGGCACGAAGGCCGTAGTGATGGTTAGGGAATACCCTAACAGGCAGCAGACCAATGATAAAGCGAGCCTAGTCATATTCCGTGTTGCGTTTAAACTAGAGGATCAATCAGGTGTTGGGTATGCAATAAGCGCGTGGCTAAGTCATTATCTTTTATTGACAAGGCTGTGCTGGCAACGTACTACATCCTTCACGCGATGTGTATTAGGGAAACGGCCTCAACTAGGCGTATGTCAGGGATGGCCAGACATCTCTTGGATGATTGAAGTGGTTGAGGTTCATACTGTAATATTGGAGGCTCACAGGGTTAGGGATAGTATTTTCAACTTTTCTGTCCGTCCATGTCACTCACCCTTCATCGGCCACGAGGGCACTCCTGAGGGGGACGGTCTTCCAGCACTCTTCCACCGGGCTCCGAAGGGCTCGGAATAGGAAGGAAGTGCATATGTCACGTTTCCGTGACTGGACCTCTTCTCGTCACCAAAGTTGGAAGGGTTGTCTGACTTGTGTAGTACAGACAGAGGAGATTATACTATAGAACTGATTCTGTTCGAGTATAGTCTTACACCAGCACACCAAGCTGTCAAGGTATATACATCGGCGAGTCCAAGATCAGAGTGTGATTCCTGGTTTTTCCATTACGATTTTCGTTTTGGTGTGGGTTTTTCAGCTTTTAATGCGAAGCAACATGAAGGGTGGTATCTCAGTGGCTGAAATATGTCTGCACTTGTGGCCGTTAGGACCATGGATGTGTGACCACTCGTGATAGTCGAATTTCTGAAGCAGGACCTCTACCCAGAACAAGAACATGAGTCCTGGTAGCGATGATGTAAAGTACTCATGTTCTGAATTGCTTTTTTCAGACAGTTTTCATAATCTCACATCTTGTTGCTGAAGCATACTTTCTATTTTGACCTCCTCCCTCAGACGACTTCTCCAGGCCGTTCTTTACGCCTCATTTTCGCTTCTTTATCACATGTCCGTGGACAGGCGTCATGAAGAGAAGACGGCTACAGGATGAGAACATACAGAATAATTGCATACACAAGACTAGTAAAAGAGGCAATAAGAGCTTGAACACTTTTAGGTTTCTTGCACAATCTATCCTGCTGCTCGCTCTTGCCCTAACTCTTCGCGTCCATGCTTTTAAGCTTCCTCCACTCGGTTCCCAACGCGACCGTCCCCCCCCTCCACCTCTTCCTTCTTCATCCGCATCAAAAGTTCTAGTGGTGGGCGCGACGGGACGCGTAGGTGGCTTGGTCGTGAAAATCCTCGTGTCAAGAGGATATCAAGTCGTGGCCCTTGCCCGCGACCCCGACAGCGCACCCGCCAAAGCCCTGGCACTTCTGCCTCTCGCGCAAGAAGATGAAAAAGGGACGGTCGGCAAGGTTACTATCATGAAGGGGGACGTGACGGATCCTTCCTCGTTGCTTGCACCAATACGTGGGTGCGTGGCGTGCATTGCAGTGAGTGGGGCCAGTCGCGTCACGCATCCTCTCATGGACACGGCCGCCTTCGTTCTCCACGCCATCCTGCATCTGATCTCCTTGGCCAAGCGAGCTGTCACTCCACGGGAGTGGAGCGCTTCCGACTCTTCCTCTTCTTTTGACTCCCGCTATCACTCCGCCTCCTCCCTTGCGACCACTTACCCCAGGGAGCATCCCTACAACGTCAACTACCTCGGAACGCTCAACCTCCTGCAGGCCGCCCGGCAAGCTGGCGTGCCCAAGTTCATCCGCGTCACGGGCCTGAGTGTGGGCTACTCGGCCTTCAACCCCATAACCTGCCTCTTGAACCTGGTCATCTCCTTCGCAGTCCGGTGGCAACTAGCGGGAGAGCGGGCGATCCGAGCCTCGGGTGTCGATTACACCGTGATCAGGCCTGGGGCCCTCACCGACGCAGCGGCGGCACCAGAGAGTCTGGTAGGGAAAGGGGACGGGGGGAAGATCCCAGTGGGGAGGGTGAGTAGGGAGGACGTAGCCTGCCTGTGTGTGGCCGCGCTGGAGTCTGCAAAGGCGTCGAACATGACGCTGTCCCTAGCCGGGTCCAAGGCGGGAAGAAGAGAGGTGGGGCATAAGGGTCCAGGAAGCGTGGAAGGGCCTTCGTCGAAGTCGACGAGCAGCTCGGGGCCTCTCGATTCCAAGGCTGCCTTTCCCGCGCCTGGGCCCTCACGGGGCATGAACAACGACCCCCTCTGGTCCTATAAAATCCTCCTCCGCCGAGAAGGACGTCCTGACGTGACTCCCTTGAGTCCAAAGCTTCACCGACTTGGTGTTTGTATATTCGTGACGGCGGTTTCAAGCCTCGGGGTAGGCTTAGGAGCAGGGCTGTGGAAGGGTGGGCACGCACTTGGGCGATGGCTCCGACAGCGCGCCTTGCCACCACAAGAAGGAATTCCAGCCACGATGAGGGGGGGTTGCTGGAGTTTGGCGGGTATAGGTGCGCGGAAGGAGAAATGACTCAGCGGGAGGTTGGATGGGCGGGGAGGATAGAAGGGGCGGTAAGACTGTATTTCTCGCTTTGTGTGACATGGTTCTTTGCCTTGCGCTTTAGTTGCCTATTCGGCGGTGCACCCGCATGTATTCTTTAGTCTTTTTAGGTATAGGTAAAATCGTAGAAGAGAACTTGTGTATCAATGCCGAGAAGAAATAAGATAAACACAGCGTCACTATCAAGCGCCACCACCTCGCAGTGACAGGTATCGAGTTCAAATTGATCAGCTTGGTACTAAAAACGCAATTGATTAAATTGCAGTAATGATCGCTCCTTAATTTTATTAGGATGAAAAACCTCGATTCATTTTAATCACTATGTCACCTGAAAGAGAAGGGTCATCCGTCTTTCTCCGCAACAATCCATTCCCTTTTCTGTGTCTCTGTCCCTGTAAGGGGTGAGCGTCGATCAATTGTCCCCTTGTTGTCGCGTAGAGACGCCACCAGGCCTCCGCGGGTGGACAGGAGACGGTCGCGTTGGGCTTTTCAAAACACTTGTGGAGGAGAATGGGGCCTCTATGTCCCGCGAGAGTGGCTGGGGCATGCCGTCATCTGCCTTTTGCCCTACCGGCCGCCTCCAGGAGTCCTCGCTTCCATTGACAGGTATGCACGCCCCCGTGCCTTTCCCCTCTCGCCCTGGCCCCTCATCTGGTCTATGCTCCTTCCTCTCTTGACCCATCTCCTGTCCCTGCCCCGGGGCCAGCCACCAGAAGAAAAAGATGACAGGGACGAGGATGCAGGCGAAGATGAAGCACGTCCACGCAGCGCCCGTCTCACAATGATTCAAGTCCCCCCCCTCCGTGCACGAGATCTCTCGTCGAGCTGGCAGCTTCTCGAACATGACTCCCCCCAGAATGGGCCCGGCAAACTCCCCTAAAGACGACGCGGCGCTGTTTACGGCCGAAATGAAATCCTCCTTCTCGCTTCCCGCATGCTTCAAGTAGGAATGCATCAAAGGAACGACTGCCACCACTACGAATGCGAACCCGACACCGAAGAAGACGAAGCCCAGCACCTGGTCGATCCAGGCCCCTACCCGAGTCCACGGCAGTCCCAGTAGGAAAGGAGCAGGTCCCAAGCAGAGAAAGCCGAGGACCATCAGCGTCAGGCCCATTAAAATGGATTGTTTGTAGCCGAGCCGTTTCATAAAGCCTTCCGCAAAGAGCGAGACTCCCGTAAAGACCACGCACGGGATCATGAAGGTCCCGCCCACGGCCTGGACGGAAGCCCCCAGGGCACGCTCTAAGTGAGGGAGGACGAGCGGGTCAAATAGGCCAAGGGAAGTAAAGGCGAAGACGCTGGTGGTGGCCACAACCAGAATGGGGAGAGAGGTGAGAGCGAAAAAGCTCTGTGCGGGGTGGAGGGAGGCGGGGGCCTCGAGGAGAAGGGAGGGGACGCCTAGACTTGTAGGGATGGGCGTGCGGAGGGAGAGAGAGTCGTCACTGGGCGGCTTTGTGCGCCCTTTTGCAGGCTCGAGGCTCTGGGGCGCATCGTCTTTGGCGGGGGAGGTACCGGTAGAGGCCGTGTCTCCGACGGATGTCAGGGAGGGGATGGAGGGAGCGACGAAGGGAAAGAGGAAAAGCTGGGCAATAGGAATAGCCCCCAGGACAAGATTAAGGTCACGGAAGCCCATGTAGGCGTAGAGAATGGCGCCGAGAGGAGGACCCAGCTGTTTTAAATGGAAGGACATGTGAGCGGGTGAGGTCAAGGCCGAAGGACGAAGGCGAGCAGAGACAGACGGTAGAGCGAGGTCAGGAAGAGCAAGAAAAGCGTGTTTCAAAACATTAGAAGAACAGCTGAAACCTTTCCCATTGAATCATAATCACCAAGACAAGCCAAAAGTGACTTACAATGTAACCCAACCCGATGGCGGCTTGGTCGAGGCCCACGTCTCTCTCAATGTTAATGGAGACTTGCAGAAGCAACGCCATACCTGCCACGTTAATACAGCCACCACCAATTCCTTGAACCACCCGCATGATCATGATAGAGGTGAGGTCGTTGCAAAAACCGAAACCTACGGTGCCGCCCCCAAGGAGGATAAGGCCGCTTGTGTACACAAAAGCACGGCCGAAGCGGGCGGAGGCCATGCCTATCACAAGGCTGGTTAGAAAAAGAGAGAGCGGATACAGGGAGAATATGACACCAACAATGGTGGAGTCGGCGTTGAGATACCTCTTCGCGTGATCTGGAAAGAAAGGCACCATTGCAGCCGACAAAATTTGGACGATGAGCTCTGTAACGATTACCATGGCAAGAACTGTGTTTCGGGTACGACTTTGCCTTCTCTTGGCTGTATTTGCCTCAGCTTGAGCATTTGCTTCAACCGAGTACTTGTACGAGGTGGCACAATCGAGGGATGAGGAAGATGGCTGCAAAGCGGGGAGGTGTCTTTGCTTCTTGATAGGCGACGTGATGTCGAGACGGATCTGTTGCTCATTTGACATGCATGAAGAAGAGCAGTGAGACATTGGAGGAGCAGACGGTAGTGGAACAGGATCTGCTTGTCTTTTTGTCATTTTTTTGTAGGGGTCTCTTGATATTAATCGCTATTTATTTAAGGCAGTAGCTTAAAAATGCAAGTACGCCACGCACAATGAGAGGTCGGGATAACGGCCTGTCGTATCGGTATCAGATAAGAAGTTTTATTGATCATATTGATGATTGAAATGAGCCAATAATTAGAAATGTATCAAAAGTGTGGGTTCCTCTCACCACGAGCATTTACACGCGGGAGACGACGTGCCTTGAAGGATGTCTTTTTTGGAAAAGACGGCTTCAAAGCATTGGTTTAAAAGTCATGGCTTCCCCGTCAAACTTGATCATCTTTATTTGCCTTTCTCTTAATTCATGTCTCATAATTTCAGTCAAAAGACTTAAGAAAACATCCACGAAGGTAAACGCCTGGCCAGGTGTATGTGCGAGACCCCGGTTCGGCCTTTGAAGATTTGAAAAACCGTTACTCGGGCTGATGGCAGCTTTGTCAGCTTCCCTCTGCGTCCCTTCGCCGTCTGGCTCAAATAGGGTGTTGTTGCTCTTCACGTTTTGCAAGGGGCAGAGAGGCCTTCCCTCGCTAGACTTCACTACGCAAATTCTGCTTGAACGATTAATGTGGGCTTCCTCTCATCGTAACATCGTAAGATGCACGAAGCAAAACAAAAAGGAAAGTTAGGAATGCAAGTAAACATTCTCGGTGGTCCTTAGTTTGTCGAATTCCCTTACAAGCTTTACATTTCGCAGCACCTTCAATCGTTTGTTCCTTAAATGAGATATAATAGTTCAATTCACCGTCTGCAACACAATCACGTAGTAGGAAGAGGAGGAGGACACTGTTTCTTGTGTTGCTCAGTGATTTCGGCGCCGGCATCACACAAAGCGTACAATGGCCGGAACTCAAGCCGCAGCCTCCTGTCTTGGCCCCAATCTGGGCATCACAGCTCAATGGATGGCAGCGCCGGTAAGCTCTAATTATGATAGCAATGTAGCAATGGAACACTTTTGGCTAGTTTCTGACCTACGGCTTTTTGCCTCGTTAAATTTGTATAACACCCTGTCAAACAGATTAGTGGCGTCTGTGTCTCTGCCACCATATGGTCTCTGCTTTTTGGAATAGTCCAGGTCTTGCCCATCTTCAAGGGGCGCACATTCGGTTATAAGGTACGGAAAGTCACGGGAACCAAACGACGTCAGTCGTGGGTCGACAGTAAACCACAATGATTTAGTCATGCAGAGTACATACGAATGATCGATTGAAGACACCCAAACGTTGTCGAATCCTGAAGCTTTCCAATGAGTCCGCGAATTTTCGACCACTCCTCCCTCTAGACGCGGGTGGTCGCAATCTTCCACGCATTCACCACTATGACCCTCGCCTACCGCCTATCCTTCATGTGCCGGCCTTTGGAAATCGGAGGGATTAATACGCCTGGGCAGGACATCGTAGTAAACGTGGCAGGAGGCTTCTTCCTTTACGATCTGATCTCTTGGATCATCTACGGCTACGTTATTGCAAAGTACGTGGGAGCAGGGAAAATGGGCGGCGGGCGGGGGGGAAACAAGCAATTCGATAGGATCTTAGATTGTTAGGATTATAGTTGCTCTGATTGAAACTTTCTCATTCATTTTCTGTGCGAAGCCTCTTCTCACGCTGCATCTTCCCGGCCGCTTCTTGGTCTCTTTTCCTCTTCTTTTCCTCCCCCTTCCCTGCAGATATGATTGGATGCAGCTCTTCCACCACGCCTCATGTCTCGTGGGGTCGTGGGCATGCTGGTCCTCGGGCCGCTCCGGCGCCGATGTGACTTTCGCGCTCTTTGTAGCGGAGCTGGCGAACCCCTTCATGTATCTGCGCTACTTGTTGCGGGAAGTCGGGTGGAAGGATACGACCCTGGCACGCACGAACCAGGTGGGAAGGGGGAAAGAAAGGGATAATGATGCGGGAGCTGGACGTGGCAGATGCGTCATGGAGATGTTGATGGCTCACTCACACGGGTCCCTGCCTCCCTCGGCCCCTCCCCCATCAGGCCATCTTCGCCCTTGCCATGACGCTGACCATCCCCATCCTAGCGCCTATCCTCGCCTGCGTCATCCTGATGGAGCCCAAATCCCACCCCCTGCACCAAGCCGCAGCCGTGGGTCTGGTCGTTGTGAACATGATGTGGTTCTTCAAGTTCATGACCAAGTACTGGGCGGCGGCGCAGACGGGGCCCCTCAAGACGGGTCGAAAAGCCTCGCCGAGGAAAGGAAGCGCTGCCTTGGGAGGAGAAATAGGGGGCTTGATCATGAGCCCTTCAGGTGCGGGGGCTTCGGAGCTGAAGGAGGATTAGAGGCTTGGAATGAGAACAGAGACTGGAAGAGGGGGGTTATGGGACAAGAGGAATAGAGGAGCTCGAATAAAAGATAGCTGGTGTTAAAAGGATAGCTGGTGTTCACAATGTGACTTATTTTTGGTGAAAATAGGCTGGTGAATGGTCGGATGATGTTCTGCTAAGGATTATGAACGGCTGGGCATCCGCAAGCTGGCGAGAAAGGAGATTTTCTTTGTGGAGTAGAATGACGGCGTGTAGACTTCGATGACGCCTCCCTCTCTCGGGAAGAAAAGGATGCGTGTATAGGGATAAAACGCCACTAAACGTGGCTTGAGAATGGCAAGTATAGATGAAAACAAGCAATCGTTTCAATAGGACAACGAACATGATGCTGACAAGAGCCTGGGGATGGATCATGCGAACTTGTTGGACAAGTGGCGGGCACGGGGCAAAATTCGCGCCTGGTCATCCTTGCATCTTCCCAACGCAGGTGTCTTTTCTTTTCATTTTTCAATATGTTTTTCGTTTAGGAGCTGTATATGTTGCGCCTTTTTCGGGAAGCATCGCGCTACATTTGCATCAGTAAAGGAATGCATCAGTCATAGTGCCCTCGACGGACAAAGTGGAGCCCGAGATCAGTCGACTAAACGAAATTTGTCAGTCAATATAAACCCCACTGCAGGACTCAAGTATGCAAAGCTTGGGAGTACTAGGAAAATATTAGAAGACAGCACATCGTGCGTCAATCGTGAGTTCTCTTGAGGTAGAAATCGATCTGGGCAGTGGAGGCACCAAAAAGAGCACATTTGAGTATTTTGAGCGCATGGTGAGGCGTCAGATGTCAGCTATGTAGATATAAAAACGATAGACAAGTTATGAGTGAGAATGATGGATCTAATGAGCTTTGGAACGCGTGGAGATGTCACCTGCGGACGCTTTTTTTTCCAGCTTCAACAAAGCCTTTACGCTACCGTGAAGCGTAGCGGCATGTTTTCTGACAATGGCCGCGGTACTAAATGCCAGTGACTTGCCCAATCTCGTAATACTTCTTGTAATACACATCAGGATGGATTTGAATGCAAATGATTTTCCAGGTTTGGTCCGTTAATGTGTTTCTGGGACAAATTTTTCCCACGTCCGCCGGGGAGTTCAAGCCTCCCACAGCGAGGGCGGGTCTCGCTGACAAGCTTTTTCCCGCACGCATTCAAACCTTTATCCTTGGTGTTCGTGCCTCCCGCGCAGGCCACACGGTGTGGCACAATTACGGCTGTGTCTTTGGAGGTTTCTCTCACCAGCAGGCGGGCATGCCCGGATTCTCTTGTTGTCTGACTGTTTTTGCGCCGCGCTTCCTTCACTTCTCGGAACAGTTTCCACCTACCTCTTACAGGACTGACAAGTGCTCATGCGCCTTTCTCTTTGCCTTCTGTCTCTGGCCGTGCTGGAATCTATCAAGGGGCAAACATTACGCATTCCGTTGAAGCGGCGTCCTGCTGCCCAGGTGATTGACTCCATTCTTGCGCATCCCCAAAGGTAATTTTCGCTGTGTTTGCTGGTAATGCACGCGCAAAATAAGAAGGGGAGCGAGTGCCACCCGGGCCCCTTTTAAATTCCTCCAAGCCCCATTATGCCACTACTACTTCGGATTTAAGCTGAAAATATGGCTTTCTTCATCGAATTTGACAGGCCTTTGCAGGGCACCGATGAGCCCGGAGAAGGCGATATCATTATCTCGGATGTGTCCAATGCGCAGTACTTTGGAGAGATAAGCGTGGGGTCGGACCGACAGGCATTCCAAGTTAGTGGGTGGGAAATGATTTGTAGTATTTAATTGTTGGGATACGTCATCCGAGGCGGTGACGGAGGACTTCATGACTGAATTCGGTTGCGTCTGCATGGATCACCTCAGCCAACACCACCCTGCGCCTTGACAGGTCATTTTTGACACAGGATCCTCCAACCTTTGGATCCCTTCCGAGGACTGCTTGGCGTCCTGCGCCTCAAAGGCCAAGTACGACCACGATGCCAGCGACACCTACGTGGAAAATGGGGCCATTTTCAAGATCATGTACGGAAGCGGCCCTGTCCAGGTAGAGTCCCCAACCTCCCTCCCTCCCCTCCCGGCGTTTTTTGGGTTGCCACATGCGTCCTTCCTCTCCCCCCCTTTCACTACTTTCGTAATCATCGCTTACTTCGAGGCCACCGTCCTAAATTGGTGCTGTCCCCTTCTATCCATGTTCTCCTTCTGGCAGGGATACTTCTCGGAGGACGACGTGGAGCTTGGCGGACTCACCATCTCCCAGCAGGCCTTTGCCGAGGTGACGGACGCCTCGGGATTGGGCGCAGCTTTCGCCGCCGGATCCTTCGATGGCATTTTGGGGTGAGAGGGGTGGAGGGGGACGGGCGAAAGGAGAAGGCGGGGGGGGACTTGAGAGGCAACCGACGCCATAGCCCGGAGCGGGCTGGCTTTGCTCTTCTTCGCATCGCCCCCGCGCTAGACCCCTCATCCTCTCCTTCCCCTCCTCCCGACTTCTAGCCTAGGCTTCGACTCCATCTCCGTGGGCAAGGTCACCACGCCCTTCCACAACCTGATCAAGCAGGGTCTTGTCGCGGAACCCGTCTTCAGTTTCTACCTTGGGGTGCGTGCCGTCCCTTCTCGGCCTGCCGCCGTCTTTATCATTATTCTCCCTGCAGATGGAGAGAGAGGCGGGAGGCGTTCTATGCATAGACGCTGCACAGAGCCTCCAATGCCCCGCATTTTTCAATGTGCTGTCGTGCTCCTCCTTTTCTTCATTTATTGAGCCCGTCTGCGACTCACCAGCCTCACCGCTCAATGGCCTCGGACACACAGGACAATGCCCCGGGTGAGCTGACGCTGGGGGGCACTGATCCGGCCCACTACAAAGGGGATATCCACTACGTGCCTCTTAAGGTAAAGGCAAGGAGGGGATGAAAGATGTGGGGAACATTTTAAGATTAGCAATCTTCCACCTGCTGAAGCATATTATAAAAAAGAAGAGTAGACAGCAGCATTACAGAGGATGACTGACCCGTATCCCCCATGCACTCTCTGCTTCTCTTCCCCTCGCCCCAACTCTCGTCCTCCTTGCTGCCCCAGTCCGCTACGTACTGGGAGGTCGCCCTCGAGGACGTGCAGGTCCAGGGCCTCTCCCTCACTAATGTCGACTCCGCTATCATCGACTCGGGTAAGGAACAGGGATGACGCGAGGCGGGGGCTGGGTAGGAGGCTGCCTTGAGAACGACCGTTTGACATTGTGCCCTCTCGTTCACATCCCCTCTCCTCCGGACCCGCCTCTCCGTACGGGAAAGGCACCTCGCTGATCACGGGGCCCAAGAAGGAGGTGGCCAAACTGGCGAAGCTGGTGGGGGCGACCCGCTTCATCTTGGGGGAGTACTTGATCGACTGCAACGCCCAAGGCCCTGACATCGATTTTGTGATCGACGGGTAGGCTAGAGAGGAAAGAGGGGAGGAGAGCTCGTTGGCAGCATCGTTTCTGCGCGTCAGATAGGAGAAAGTGGCGCGTCGAGGTGTGTGATTTTGAATAGATGGTCACCCATTGACCAACGTCCTGGTCCTCCTACGTTCTCTTCAGGCGCACCTACTCACTGAGCGCGGACGACTACAAGATCCGCGACGGCGGCCTCTGCCTCTTCGCCTTCATGGGCTTGGACATTCCCCGCCCCTCCGGCCCCCTCTGGATTCTGGGTAGGAAGAGGGTTGAAAAGTGGGATCACAGAGGAATACACGGGTGGTACATCGTCAAAGTACAGCGATTTTACTGAGTCAGATGGACGCCTTGGCACAAATGTTGCGGGCCATTTCCTCATGTTTGTTCAAATTGCCAATCTTTTCTCCATCAGGCGATTCCTTCATGCGCCGGTACTACACGACTTTCAATTACGAGAAGCAAAGCGTGGGTTTGGCTTTGGCGGCGTAAAGAATGAGGGGCTGCATGCAGGATGATGCTCGGATAAAGCTTAGATATGTAGAGATACGTGACTTCGTCTGCTGATAAATGTGATGGCAGTCGGAACACTCCAAAATGAGAGGAGCGAGGTCTGTTACAAAATTCGGTCGAGTGGGGTATGGTGTGTAAAAAGAAGATTCATGCGACAGCGAATTATTGCCGTATTGGCACCCAAAAATTGCGAGCACACACGTCTTCATTTGTCCGGCTCCGCCTGCATTACCCTCTCCCACATTCGGGATCGATGGGTGCAGTCACCGCTTGTACGTCACGGTGTGGGAGCATTAGGAGTCAACAAAGGATAACGAGGCCAGCGTGACCTAGAAATGTGAAACATACAAGGACTTTTTCTTTGTACACACACACATGAAGTCTTTTACCCCCTGATTGCTTCCACTCTCTGTACAAGGGCAGAGTCTCCAAGGCCTACTGTCTTTCCCCTTCTCCCTTTCCTGCCTTGTCCTGAACGTCCTCAGCCGTACCTTCCTCCTCATTTCTCTCAAACTTCTCCATGAGCTCTGGCGGGTGGAACTCGATGGGCACAAAGTCATACAGGAGGGCTCCCACACCGAGACACTCTTCCGTCGTGAGTACATCCGTCCCAATCACCACGGCAGCGTCGCCAATCTGATGCGAAGAGTGGATGCGCCCAGACAGAGTCGTATAAATGTGACCCATCTCTGCCGCAATCTTGCTCTTTCGCCAAGGTGTCTGCCGCTCCACACGCCTCCGGATGTCTGGCTTTGCCTGCATGAACCTCTCCCACATTCCTACCGTCACCCTGCCCCTGGGCTTCAGGCATAGACGAGGCAGAACCTCTTCTTCCTGGAAAGACTCTGCGAGAGGCGTGTAGGGCCGTGTTATGCGAAGACCAATAAGCATCCTGACAACAGCTCCACGGGTGGACAAGCACGCCCTCGAGCCATCCCCTGGATACACTTACCAATGGCGCGGCGGAGGTTCACACTGTGTCCCAACAACCGCAATACTTCTAAATTTTTCGCCTTGAGTCGAAAAGTGGCGTTTTCAAGCTCTGCCTTGATCGCCCGAGCTTCTACCCGAAGCACGCGTGCGTCTGCATGAGCCGTGACCAACTCCACTTTGTTCTCCGCCCGAGCCTTGATCAGCTCCGATTCCTTCTCCGCTAGTACTCTCTTCGTCTCCTCGACAGCCTTGACCAACTCCAACTCCTCCTCCGCCACCATTAATCGGGCCCTGTCCACCAGCGTCTTCCTATCCAGTCGCTTCCACGACAGCGCTTCAAACAGATCTTGTACGCTCTGCTTCTAGTATGCGAGACAAGGGAAATACACGTCTCAGCAGCCACAAGTAGCACTGAGGAGACTTCAATGGCATCCACTCAACACTACGGTAGCCTCTTCATCACTCCTTCCCCCCAACACCCCGCAAGCGTTACACTTCCGTCCTTACCTTCCCGGAGACCCCAATGCTGCCATTTGTCA
>NW_005803242.1:0-201 GCF_000240725.1 Microchloropsis gaditana
AACGGGGGAGGAGGAAAGAAGGAGGAAGGGGGGGAGGAAGGGAGGGAGGAAGGGAGGGAGGGAGCAATGCGTCGGCGCTGTTTTTGATGCCGTGGATGGTGAAGAGGAAAGAACTTGGGGGGAGGAGGAGGAGGAGGAGGAAGGAAAGGGGAAGGAAGAGGATGCATGTGGAACAATGAAGGGAACGGTAGAGAAGGGGAG
>NW_005803242.1:3064-4572 GCF_000240725.1 Microchloropsis gaditana
ACGACTTACGCTTTTTGGTGGAGGAGGAGATCCGTCTCCTCCCCGCGTCAAGGGAAGAATGGTTTTTTAGGGCGAATATAGTGCTGGTCTTGATGCGTTCGAACGGACCTCGGGCGATTGCCCGGGAATAGGAAACAAAAGGAGATACCACTCGCAACATAAATAGCCTGGAGCATGAACAAAGAAGGAGGGGGGATGGAATGAATGCACCATTGTCTCCGACGACATCACCTCGCTTGTGCTCGAATCTGCAGCGACGTCACGGCATGCACGCCGGACTGAGGGATGCATGAATGAAGTTACTATCACATGACAACGTCTTCTCGAGGAGGAGTCACCCTCTCCCTGTATGCAACGGCCTGAATACAGAGGTCTCTTAATGCCTTGCTTCCTGTGCCCGTCCGAAGAGCACTATCGATGCATGTAGGCTCTCTTGATGTCCAGCGGTTGCATGTGGGCACCATTAAGTTTCAAACACGGTATTCAGACAGGTGCAGGGCTGAAAAGCGCAGCCCCAGAGGCAGGAGGTTGGGTCGAGTGGATGGATAGTTCCCACTTCCAAAATACGCCAGCCAATACCATCAAAAGTGCAGTGCATGGACGGCATGCGCCTCTCAGTATGGACGTGACCGTGACAGGATGTGTAACGGTGGTGGACAAGGTAACCTCTGTTGGAGTAGTGTCCCTCAGGAAATAGGCAGCATTGATCACTCGATGCTTCCCATCTTTACCGCGATAGGACATTGGGGGGGTGTATGCACCGTTTTTTTCTCTGTCACTGACGGGAAAAATGAAGCAACGGTGCTTTCGTTGTACCCCTGTTTTCTGTTCGACACTCTCCTTCGCTCTGCCCTCTTGCTGGACGCGATGGTCGTTTTTCTTCTCATGATTATGCTCCTCCCTTTTCTACGCTCCAGGGCTTATCCGTAGAGCCCACCAGACAGGTATGGGAGGGCCTGACAACGTGCACGTGGGATCTCAAGCCCCGTCATCCTCCTTTTCCAACCTTCCATCCTGCTCCTTTGGGGGCCTGGAGGGGGCTGGCGGGCGCCCCGGGAGAAAGCAGGGAGGAATGGAAGACAGGGCTCGTGACGACGAGGAAGTGGAGGGAGATATGAGGTAGGCTGGGGGTAGGGGAGGATGGAGGAAAGGAAAAGAAGCTTGAAGAGATCGTCACAGATAGAGTAGGGTGGGAACAGATTCATGTGGAACAATGAAGGGAACGGTAGAGAAGGGGAGGAAGGACTTTTATTGTCCTCAAGGAGAGGTGGGGAAAGGTTCTTTATTGTCCTGAAGAAGAGATCGGGTTCCTGCTTGTATCACGCGCTTTCCCTCCTTTAGCCTGTCTCTTGTTCCCTCCTTGCCTCTCTCTTATTTCCTCCTTGCCTCTCTCTTTTCTTGTCTGTCTCTCCTTGTCTTCCTCTTTTCATCGCATCGCCCTTTCGATTTTCTTCCAATCTTTCCCCTTCTATCTAGGAGGAGGAGGAGGAGAGAAGGAGGGAGGGCAA
>NW_005803242.1:5723-7058 GCF_000240725.1 Microchloropsis gaditana
TTTCTCCTGGTTTCTAGCGCTGCTTGAGCGTAACTTCGGCGCCATTTTGGTCCTCAATCCTCCCGGACTTTCCGGCTTCTCGTCGTCCTCAGGCAAAGGGCCTGTGTGCGAGTGCAAACGTGTGTAAATAAATATAAACAAGGACGAGCTTCTAAACGCGCAACAGAACGGCCAGGGGGTCACACACTTAGCCGGTGTGGCAATTTTTGTGTCGAATACAGGCCGTCAATCGCTTCAAGAGCCTTCCAAGAACACGGAGCAGGAAGCCAAGAGTCCCAAGAGAATCGTGCATTGCCTGTGCAAACGTGCACATCGGCGCACCATAGAAACATGCCAACGTCTACATGGTTTTCAGGGACTCCTTTCGACGACACAACTCAAAAGCTTCGAGTACAAAGTGCAAGCAATGCAAGGACCAAGCGGCTAAGGAGGACTCCGCCCCGAAGCTTTCGAAGTTAGCGAGTGCAAGCGAGTCCTGGAAACAAAAGTTAAAGTTGACGTTGGGCCTTCAACCCTAGGCCTTCCACATGAAAGCAGCGTGCGCCTGTCTAAATGAAAGGGGGGGAAGGGGATGTCGGTGACAGTTTTTGTGCGACTTTCGCAGTAAAGATACGCGTGCTACGTCGAGGGGATCTCACAAACGAAGGACATGTCTTGCCTGCCTCTCAAGCACTTTATGCTTGAGACGAGAGTAAAGCGGCTGTACGCTGAGTGAATCCGTCCAACGTGACCTTGTCCGCGTTTTGTACCTGACATGTTTGCAGCATCAACGTCGGAGGAGAAGACAGCTTTATGTATGCTTCCTTTAAAAGGATTGTACATTCCTTCAAAAATGCACCCTATCACGGGCGGGGAACATTCAAGACGCCGTGGAAGGACCAGAGAATAATTTTTCCAAAATCCAAATAAATACTTGCCCATGATCCCTCCCATCGTCCAATTCTCTACTCTTGTCTCGCGTTCCAACCTCCCCCCCCCTAAGCGTACACACCACAGGAGCAATGTTTCGGTAGATGTTGCGGGAGGGATGAAACAAGGATCATGCAGAGCACATGTCAGCACAGCACTCCTCTTTCGCCCCCTCAAGAAATATGGGACGCGGCGAGGTCCATCGAAGGGTGGTGTGACACGGTACGGTGCGGATGGGTATCAGGGAGGTTTGAATAAAGCGCTGGATGGAGGAAGAAATGAGGGTGTCGAAGGCCAGGGAGGAGGAAAGGGAGAGGAATTAGGATGGATGCGTCGAGATGTCTGTCCGTCGCTTGAGATGGAAGGGAGGGGAGGAGAGGCAGTGATGCTGGAGGAGGAGGAGGAGGAGGAGGAGGAGGAGGAGGA
>NW_005803242.1:7068-7569 GCF_000240725.1 Microchloropsis gaditana
AGGGAGACCTAGGAAAGAGGGAGGAGGAGAAGAGAAGGAGGGAGGGAAAGAGGGAGGAGGAGGAGGAGACAAGGAGGGAGGGAAAGAGGAGGGGATGGTGAAGAGAAAGAGAGGGAGACCTAGGAAAGAGGGAGGAGGAGGAGAGAAGGGGGGAGGGAAAGAGGAAGAAAGAGGGGGAGAGAAGGAGGGAGGGAAAGAGGAAGGGATAATGAAGAGAAAGAGAGGGATACCTAGGAATGAGGAAGGAGGAATGGGAAAGAAGGAGGGAGAGCAAGAGGAAGGGATGGTGAAGAGAAAGAGAGGGAGACCTAGGAAAGAAGGAGGAGGAGGAGGAGGAGGAGAGAAGGAGGGAGGGAAAGAGGAAGGTGGAGGAGGAGAGAAGGAGGGAGGGAAAGAGGAGGGGATGATGAAGAGAAAGAGAGGGAGACCTAGGAAAGAGGGAGGAGGAGGAGGAGGAGGAGAGAAGGAGGGAGGGAAAGAGGAAGGAGGAGGAGGAGAGAA
>NW_005803242.1:9896-10104 GCF_000240725.1 Microchloropsis gaditana
TGAGGAAGGAGGAATGGGAAAGAAGGAGGGAGGGCAAGAGGAAGGGATGGTGAAGAGAAAGAGAGGGAGACCTAGGAAAGAGGGGGGAGGAGGAGGAGGTGACAAGGAGGGAGGGAAAGAAGGAGGAGGAGGAGGAGAGAAGGAGGGAGGGCAAGAGGAAGGGATGTTGAAGAGAAAGAGAGGGAGACCTAGGAAAGAGGGAGAAGGA
>NW_005803242.1:11024-11615 GCF_000240725.1 Microchloropsis gaditana
CAAAACGGTTGTTGAGAGACTCGCCTTTCCCTCCCTCCCTTCCTCCTTTCCTCCATCCCTCCCTTCCTCCCTCCCTACCGAGGCGCCCCTGGCACTTGGAGCCATTTTGCGGCGAAGAGGAGGAGGGAGAGGAGGAGAGCGGAAAGGAGGAAAAGGGCAAGGGAACGAGAGAGGAACACCTGGAGGAGGGAGGAAGGGAGGGAGGGAGGAAGGAAGGGAGGGAGGGAGAGAGGGAGGAAGGAAGGGAGGGAGAGGTTATATCTCAGTGGTGATAATCCAGGCAATCTATTCGGCCCTTCCTTCCCTCCTTCCCTCCTTCCCTCCCTCCCTCCTGCCCTTCCTTGCACATCGATTGGCGCGCATGCCTTTTTCTTCCCTCCCTCCTCCTTGGCCTCACCTCCTCGGGCAAGAAACGGAAATTAACGGTCCATTTGAATTCAAACACACGGTTGAGCTCGAAGGCCTGAAAAAAGGAAGAGGAAGGAGGGAGGAAGGCAGAAAACGAATGAGGGAGAAAGCGAGTTTAAAACGAGAGTGATTCGGACAGACAAGAAGGTAAGAGGGAAATAGGATAGGAGAGGAAGGGAGGGA
>NW_005803242.1:15180-15352 GCF_000240725.1 Microchloropsis gaditana
CCCTATATATATGTATATGAATGATAAAATATATACATATATATACATTGCATCAAATAATGCATACACATACACACACATACATACATATAATTAAATATACATATATATATTTCATCGAATGGAATCTGATATATTCGATTGGATCGACGCATTCCTCTCTCGTTTGCAG
>NW_005803241.1:0-859 GCF_000240725.1 Microchloropsis gaditana
GGGGGGGGGGGGGGGCTCCTGCTAGCAGCTGCCCAGCTCGGAGCCCAGGTGACGGTGGGAGTCGACGTGAACGCCAGCATCGACATCGGTCGCGTCACCGACAACTTCCGCGTCCTGGGCCTGAGACCTCCCGAGGACTTCCTTTTCGGGCGCGCGGACGACCCCAAGGTCCACGCACGCCTCCGACGCTGGGGCCCTTTCGACGTCCTGGTCGTAGATCCTCCTTATGGAAAGAGGGAAAAGGGGCCTGTTCGCGCGGAAGGTGTCATACAAGAAGCCGTCTACACGCTCTATGAGCTGGCATCCAAGGACGAGATCCTGCGGGTGGGGGGACGCCTTGTCTTCTTCTTGCCCATGGACCCCAGGTGGGCATCGCGGGACATCGTTCCGTTGCTGCCGACGCACCCGTCTCTGGTCATCGTCAGCATTTCGAGGCAACCTTTGAACACCAGGTTGGATCGGTATTTGATCGCCTTGCAGAAAACCCAAGCTTCCCGCGAGGGAGATAGAGTTATTGCGCCACGGGAAGAAATGGAACGTGGAGCTGCGGATGACCTGTCATACATTGATGCAAAAGTCCCATCTTGTACTTGGCATTATAAATAGAGCGTTACGAATAGTTGTGTAGATCAAGGCTGTAAAAAGAAAGCATTTTTCCAAACGTGAGACCGCCAAACTGCCTTACGTTTCTTTTACCGCACCCTTGAACAGCCGCTGCTTCACGCATTCATAGACAACGACTAATTCTGACATGGTAGAGAAGGTGAAAGGGCGGATAATATGAGCTATGCGTCTCGCGACTCCGCGTTTGCCCAACAACCCACCCCAACGGTTCCCTCTTCACTTGGCGGGGGGGGGG
>NW_005803241.1:869-5062 GCF_000240725.1 Microchloropsis gaditana
GGTAGAGAGCTAGTCGAGGACCAGGAAAGTGGATTAGGGAGGAGGAGTTACAGTGACGCGGAAGGTAGGGACAGTATGGAGCGGATGCCAAGCTCTAAGCGCCCTGAGAGGGGAAAGAAGCGGAGTCGCCGGGCGGTCGATGGGCAGCACCAGGCTCGTGGCCACCACGCATATGGCCTGACGAGCGATGAGGTCGCGCGATTTGAGGAAAACTTAGGCGAGCACAATGTGGCAATTGGTAACTCGAGTGCTTTGCTCGTCTCCTCTCATCCTGCTCCTTACTCCTCCTGCCCGTTCACCTCCTCCCCCTCCTCCTCCTCGTCTTCCTGTTCCTCTTCCTCCTCCTCGTCTTCTTCCTCTGTGCATGACGTCTCCTCCTCCTCGCTTGAGGATGCCACACCCTCTGACCTGGCATATCGCAATCCAATCGTGCGAAAGCGTGGAGTGTCATGGAAAGAAAAGCGCCAACAAGGGCTTCAAAGCAGGCGAGGCAAGAGAAAGCGGGGGTTGTCCATCCCGACGGCTGAGTCGCGCGTGGAAAGAGGAAGGCACGAGCGGGCCTTCGTGGAGGAAATAACCATCATGGTGTCAAAATTTGTGCTTGAGGACATGCCGGAGCAGTTATTCATTGAGCTGATGGCATTGATGCGGTGAAAGAGAGGCGAGCAGGGAACCATCTTGACGAACTGAGCAAGGGCCATGATACATTGTCCGGAGTTCTGAGTGTGGTTTAAGTAGAAGATGGGCAGCCAACGCTAAAATAGGGTGTCACGCACGATTGCGCTGCTGTTATAACTTGATGTCCTCCGGATGTGGGGAGGAAGCGAAGGGACATGAGATAGACAGATGAACAACCCGCAATCGAGCAACAAAGCTTGGAAACTTGATTTGATAGATGCAGCAGCTTCCACTCTGAGCCGACGAAGTTCCGGGCCTACATTCATGCAGAAACTCTACTAATTTCATACCTCTGTCGTATCCACCGAATAAGATGTTCTTAAAAATAAATCTTCTGTGCGCCTTGACTTGTATAAAGTATGAATGAGAGGGATGCAATGTCAGCCCACGGTTCAAAAGGTGGTGTATTTGTTGCTGGCGATTGTTTTTTTCAAAAGTTCTGTCAAATTTTAAATGTCAGGCTACTGAGAAATATAGATAGTAGATGAAGCCACCACGAGGAGTCAAGTGGGATCAGAACAAGGCGATCCCGCCTGACCTCCTTGGTCCGTCATAGCTTTCGTGTGATCATGTTATGTACATGAACATTAATTTCGTCATCCTACATAGCTATACGAGCTGTACATAATGACATCACATGGCTTTGGACCCTTCAAAGCATTAGTCGTCATCAAGTGGGCTGTAAGCGTGTCTTTCACAAAACATCAAATTAGCGTGTCTTACCGAAATCAACTGCTATCATGTGCCATTTTTCTGTCGCTGCTTCCTTATTTCTTTCAAAATTCTTAGCACCCATTCCAAAAAATAATCCAAAACTGGCCTTCACATCCATTAAATACTTTTAGCGGGGCATTCGCCCCAGTCGCACTTTTGGTAATAAGTCTTGAACCCCCCAGCACGAATAACGGCTCGGGACTACGTCCACTCAAATTTAAACGGTCTTCGCCACGCCGAGGAGACCAAGTGGGACGGGTTCCTTGTCGTGCCAAGCATTTGCCTGAATGAGCCTCCATAGTCATGACAGCATGATCGAATAATTTTTATTTGACGAGTGAGAGGATGGCTCCATTCAGATTTTGAAACGCCGATCGGCGGTAACATTCTTTTGCACTCGATCATTTGACGGCGGGCCACGGCATATCGTTCCATTAATTCACATGCATTTTTTTAATGATCTCACGGTTGATCCAGGGTTGTGATTTGGCAGCGTACAGCAATGACATGGCCTACGACAGAGAATGTGCGCCGTAGGAGCTTGCTTCTCCTGTTAATCGCCTTACTCGCAGCGATGATTGTGAAAGCAAATGATAAAGCAAGACCATTTACCCGCCTTCAGTCAACAACGGGCAATGTTGTGGATACCCATGGACAGCAACTTGACCATAACGAGCAACAAAGGAATCAAGAGACACTTGATGATCGGAACGGAAAGGAAAGACAGCAAGCCAAGAGAAAGAGACGACTGCAGCAAGCAGCAAGCGGTTTTGATCGTGAGTAGTGGAGCTTTAGCTTTGAAGCAGCCTTCCCCTCGGAAAAGTCTTTGCGACTTCGTCAATAACTAGATTGACGATCAGACTACGTGAGGCAAAGCGAAGAGAAGCAGGCACTGCAGAGACGTTCGAGGAGGCATATTCTTGTCTGTGTGGGGTTTCTTTATCTCACATTTCTCCATCTTTATCCTCGGCAGTGCCTTTCTAAGAGTTTTTCTGTTGATGCAAGCCCCTAATAGAAGTTCTGTCGGTTTCTCGTCATATCCCTCATACACACCCACAAGAGCCATTGCGACCCAATGACAAGGTGGCTTTCCTGCAAAAAATAGCGAAAGGCAATGTGGATCCTTTAGAGCTTTTCACCCGGGGGGTGAAAAGCAAAGCTTTTCAGGCCGTATTAAAAAATGTTGAGATCCAACATCGCATTTTGAAAGAGATGCCGCTCCTTGCTGCCTTCGACGGTTTCCGTCAGATTACTGGTCGGCGACTAAGCGCAAGAGAGGTGCGTAGGTCCTTGAAAGGAGAGCAATGACGCATATAAATGGATTGTAGCCGATTATACAACCATTGAATTAGAGAGAAGCATCTGTGCAAATGCCAGGGTGACAATGAAGGTTCTTACTTGGTGTGACATCAAGCCTTCTTGTTTGGTTTCAGCGAAGGGTTTCTCCTATGAAGACGGCAGGAAGCACCACCAAATTCAAGCCTGACATCTCGTAAACACTCATCATGCACCCGATTTCTTGGAAATAGACAATGGAGGGCTTCGCCATCGGGGTGCAGAACGTGATTGATTTTGCCAAAGTTGCTTTCATCAAGGTGAAAGACCCTCAGCAAACAGCCGCAACAATAGCAAAGATGGCTGCAGATCCCAACCCTGCCATTCAAAGCTTGTTTCGCCGGGCCCAGGAGGGGGATCCTGCAGCGGTGGAAGAGCTGCAGGACGTGTTTAATGACCTACACTTTCCAGGTGTTGATATGCGTGTTCTCCGGGAAGTCGGGCGGAACCATACCTTCGAAAAGTTGTTGTCAATGCCAGAAATCATGCGCTTCATCGACCGGAACGAATTCGCGTCAAACTTCTTCCGCTCCGACATCAAAGAAACATTTTTAAAACAGGATCCAAGGATAATTGGAACAAATGCAAATGGAATTCAAATAGACACGGCGGCGACCGTAGGCTCCGACGTTGTGAATGTAGCAGGAGGGACAGCGGAAAAAGCCACAAAGGGTATTGTACCTTGATTTCGCATGCGCTTTATGACAAGTTACAGCCCTCGATCATGGACACGTTAAGAAGTCTGTACTCAAGGAGATAAGATCCAGGAGAAAATATTGAAATAGAAAGGGATAAAGGAAAGCAATCAGACATAAAAAGGATGACCGATAAGACATCAGCAAGGAATCTACCCGGGATTCTTGAAATTGCGAGCGAGTAAAAATCCTTCAAGTGAGTTATACATTTTGTTTTAATCGACGGCCATCTTTGGAAATATTATAGCAGTACTATGCACGCTCATTCCTGTCGACCATGGTCGTCGGCTTTGCTCCTTGTACATAACGCCTACCCAGATACCTGGCCATACCTGGAGTCGCCCAAAACACGACACCTCAGCAAACATTGACTTCCGCTCCAGCATATAAAACATATAATATGAGTTCCAGAAAAGTACCACGCTGCCGCAGGTCATGGCCATGAGGTGTGTAATGCGGGGTAGGTGTCTGGTTAAACAAGTCGGGAGAAATTGGAAGAAACGGTTTTGTTTATCATCGTGTGTGTCACCCAACCTAGGACTTTTTTCGTTAAGAAACTAGACGAAGGTTGCTGAAAGGGGCTGGGTCGCCCGAAAACTGGCCTTCTCGGCACATAAATCGATTATATATGGACTGTAACCATTGAGCGCTCACATGCTCATTCTCAGCACGGCATCACAAATATGAACATAGCATACACGATGCCAACTCACAAGTAACAACACTTGTTCATATCTCACGCGCCCACTGTTACACCTGATAAAAATGAGC
>NW_005803241.1:6786-9469 GCF_000240725.1 Microchloropsis gaditana
GCCGCAGCCCGTCCCAGTCGACGAGCGGTACCACACAGAGCGCCAGTTGCGTGAAGTGCTCCCAGAGCAGCTGCCGGTTCATGAACTGGAAATTGATGTTCCGGGCAGCCCCCCCCGAGGAGGGGCCGTAGACGAGGCGCATGCCCACTAAGCGCTGCAGTAGGGAGGGGTAGCTGCCCACACGCAAGAAAACCAGAAAATTGATTAGCCATGCTAGGCGGAAAAGGCTTTCGGCCCTGGTGAGGGCGCGATAAGCCCGGCGCTTCCACTGCCCTCCCCCTCGAGTGCCGCTGCTCCTCTCTCCTTGACCTCTTGCCTGGGCGTCCGATGTGTGAGATATAAGAGGCTGTGGGTGCTGCACCTCGTCTGCCCACCCCGCCACGAGTGCGTGCCGTCGAAGCCTCGCGAAGCCCCACTGTCCCGCGATGCACAAAAATCCCAGGAGGAGGCGCTGGCTCACCCGGGGAGCGTGAGCATCGACTGAGGAGGCAGCGGAGGAGACTGATGTCCCGATTGCGTGGCCATCCACGAAGCGGAGATTTTGCATGCGCATGCCGGGAGTCGGTTCGTTTTGGAAGATGGTGAATCGGAAGAGAAGGAAATCAAGCAATGCTTTGAGCTCGGGCTTGTACTTGTCCACAACGCCAGGGGCAAAAAAGGGCGGGGCAAACATGCTGCACAATTGGATTTGAAGTAGGTCGAGGAGCTCGGTGTCGAGCACACGAGCATCCACCTGGTTGACTTTCATGACCCCGCTGCTTGCAGTGTCCAGGCCCCAACCCCCGCCTGGCTTCCCTCGGGCAGACTCCACACTTGCCCCTGGATGATGCTCAGAATATAGCGCTACGGGTGTTTGTAATGGATCTGCGGGTATCACGATCGTATTCTCTGGTCGGTGGGCAGAGGGGGGAGGAGAAGGAGGAAGTAGTGCCGGGGAGGTTTGTTGGGAGGAGGAAGGGGGGGAGGACGGGAGGGAGGAAGTGCGAGTGGTCGTAGGCGTGTCGACCATGACAACACCTGTGCGCATGAGCGTGAGATATTATTCTATACCATTCATCGAGCTCAATTCCCTTGGGGCACGGTGGACGCAACGCTTCAAGATGACACTGGCACTCAGGGTGCGCTACCAAGCTCTCTGCCGATATTTTGGCGGTTTAAGAGAAATCGAGTAATCGGCCCCACTAATTGGAAATCCCTCTTCAATCCCACTGGACGAAGCAAAATGTCACAGCGAGCGATAAATTCACTCAAAGGCACTCCTTCCAGCCTCGCCTGCCCCCCCTTTCGCTGTGGGTAGCGTGTCATCGCCCCTCTCTCTGGTCGCTCGCTCATGCGCCTCCTCTGTGGAGGAAGATCAATAGAAGTCACAGTCCCTACATATCTCTCAAGTCTCTTTTTGTTCTCACGTATGTACCGGTATTTCAGGTCTACGTCCTCTTAACATCAGTGCCAGGGGGTCGTCTGCTGGACGGTGGAGGGAGGAAAGCCCAAGCTTCTCCCGCGGCCCAGTCAAGCTCTGTTGTTGAGAGGGTGGCAATTTTGGCGTACCCACAGGGCATCCACTCGGGATTGAGGCTGGCCTGTGTTCCTTTCAATCATGCCACACGCAGTCAAAGCCCTTTGTCGTGCGGCGCGGCAAGGAGATGTAGCGCGCACCGTGTTAATTCTGGAACAATTTCCCGAAACACTGAACGAACGAAATCCAGACGGTCGCACTGCACTGATTGTTGCGGTTCGGCACGGCCAATTGGCAATAGTAGAGCTCTTGCTCAGGCGCGGCGCTAAAGTTAACAGGGCATCGCACCGCTCAGGAGCTACGCCTGTGTGGCACTGTGCGTGGAAGGGCGAGGAAGCGATCTTGCGTCTCCTGCTAAAGCACGGGGCAGACCCCAGCACGGAAGCCACGGACTGTGGAACCCCTCTCATGGTGGCCAGCCAGTACGGCCACCTCGAGTGCGCGCGCGTCCTCCTCGACCAAGGCCCGTGTGCAGCCAAACGGGTGGCCCCCCAGGCTGCCTCGGATGCCTCCTCGGTCCTGAAGCCCCCCGCTCAGGCCCGGGCAGCCCCAGCCTCTCGCCCCCACCCTCCCTGGACCCTGGATATCGACTACGCGCAGAGCAACTACAAATGCACGGCCCTATGGTGGGCTTGTCGCTCGGATCGTGAAGACGTGGTGCGGCTCCTGCTCTCGCGCGGGGCCGACTTCACACTGCGGGACTGGAAGGGGCGGACGCCTTTGGAGATCGCGCTCGCCAAAAACCACCCCGGCTGCGTCCTGGCCGTACAGGAAGCGTACCGGGCCTTGGCCCTCTTCAAATACCGGACCCTGCACGACGCCGAGCAATGCCTGCTGCGGCTGCCACTGTCCCGCACGCGGGGGTCCACCCTGCAGACGCGAGTCTCATGCGTCCCTGCCTGCCTCCGGGCCCGCCTCTTCCGGCCTCCTCGGCGGACGCAGTACGAGGATCTGGAGCAACGTGAGCAGCAAGAACTGCAGCTGTTCATGCAGCATATGCAGCATCGACCGCCCCGACCTGAGCAGCCTCCGACAGGAAAGGAGGAGGATCAACCGCAAAAGGCGGTGGAGGGACAGGTGGAGACGAGGAGGGACAGTGATCCAAAGGGCGTTGATAGAGGGGAACACCCGCAAGAAAAGAAGGAAGGAATAATTTGGGGCGGGGCG
>NW_005803241.1:12496-15305 GCF_000240725.1 Microchloropsis gaditana
ATTATTCAAAAAACTTACAGACCGGTCATGGCGCGGGCGAGTGTGTATCGAAGATGGAGAATGTTGTCAGTTGGGAACAAGTATGCGCCCAGCATCCCGACCCTTGGAGCGTGCTTTCAGTACACGCTTTCACCACCAGCCAGAGTATGGCGTCGACATCACTCGATCAGGGCTTCCTGCGTATCAAAGCCCTTTTCCACAGCCGCCCCGTTTGTGATCCCGGCAACACCAGGCCTGTTTGGAGTGACAGGCCTTCGTCACCCAGAGGACTTTCTGCGTCTGGCCCGGGAGTCTGTGAGCCGCTGCGAGAATTTGAAGCACGGCCTTCTCACAGGGCGCGTCCCAGCGGGGGTTGATGTCATCCGCGACATGGACGCAATTTCAAACACTCTTTGCATCGCGATCGATGCCGCGGAGCTTGCTCGAAATGTTCACTCCGAAGAAGCTTGGAGGGAAGCCGCTGAAGAGGCTTTCGCGGGTTTGTCAGGCTATATTCACGAATTGAACACCGACGTTGGTTTGTATCAAGCCGTGTGCTCAGTGGTGAAGGATCCTCATGTGGCTGCGACGTTAGATGAGGAAGGAAGTCGGACAGCTCAGCTATTAAAGGCGGAGTTTGAGAGCAGTGGCATTCACTTGCCCGATTTGGAGCGACAAGAAGTGCGGGCGCTTCTGAATGAAATCACCAGCTTGGAAACTATGTTCAGCAACAACCTCATTCTCGGCCGTCGCTCATTCCAGGTCAGCAAATCTGATATCCTTGCGCAGATTCCTTCGGAGATCGTGCAAAACGTGATACTTCCCCACCAGCCGCCGGGGCAGCCGCCACACCTCCTCACTCTCACCACGGATACAGCCGTCGCCAATGCCGTCCTGCGGTACGCGCGGGACGGCAATTTGCGGCGGCGTATGTATCAGGAGGTAAATACGAGTCCGCGAGAGAATTTGGAGGTGCTTTCGCGTCTCATCAAGTCGCGCGACACTCTGGCCAGGAAGCTTGGGTTCCCAAGTTACGCCCATCGCTTCCTAGCCGACAAGATGGCGAAATGCCCCGAGGAAGTGGACCGTTTCCTTCGTGCCCTGGCCGAAAATGTCCGAGCCAAGGCGGGGAAAGAGTTAGAGGTCTTGCAACGGGCAAAGCAGGAAGACGAAGGCGGTTGGGGGGACAGCGCGGATTTTCACAGTTGGGACCTGTCTTACTATATGGGTGCTGTCAAGTCTGCCCGCCACGGCGCCAGCACCGATGGAAAAGGTGTCTCCGCCTATCTGTCCCTCGAGAACTGCCTACGAGGACTCGCTCTTCTCTCCCAGCGCCTGTTCGGGATAGAGCTGCGGGAAGTAGCTCTCGACGAAACAGAGGCCTGGGCGCCCGCTGAGTCGAAGTTGAAAAAAGTGGTCTTGCTCCACCCCCGGCACGGACAGCTCGGAACCATCTATTTAGACCTCTATCCCCGCCAGGCTAAGTACACGCACCATGCGCAGTTCACGGTCCGCTGTGGCTGTCTTCCCGCTGGGGCTTCCTCCTACCAGCTCCCCGTGGTGGCCCTGGTCTGCAATTTCTCTCCGTGCGACCCCGCCGGGCCCGTCCTTCTCACGCATGCCGAATTGGAGGCGCTCTTCCATGAGTTCGGGCACGCTCTCCACTCCTTACTCTCCCGCACGCGCTTTCAGCACGTGGCGGGGACCAGGGCCCCCGTCGATTTCGTGGAAACCCCAAGCCACTTGCTCGAGTATTTCGTCTGGGATCAGCGCGTGCTCGCCCAGTTCGCGCACCACCACCAGACGGGACGGCCCATCCCCGCCGAACTCACAGCTGCCTTGCGGGCAGCAAAGAGGGAGTTCTCGGGGCTGGACACCCAGATCCAGGTCTTATACTCCCTTGTCGATCAGAAGCTCTTCGGACCGCAGCCCCTGGCGGAGGACCCGACCACCTCGGCCTTCCTGGCCTCGGTGCAGGAGAAGGTGATGCAGATGCCGCACTCGGAGGGGGCGGTCTGGCATGCTCGATTCGGGCATCTGACAGGGTACGGGGCGGGATACTACGGGTATCTGTACGATCGAGTCTTTGCCTCCCACTTGTGGGAGAGGCTCTTTGTGCAAGACCCCTGGAGTAGAGAGGCGGGCGAGCGCCTGTGGAAAGAGATGCTAGTGCACGGGGGTGGGAAGGATCCGTGTCATATACTCAGGGACGTGCTGGGGGAGGAACCAGCATTGGACAGTTTTCTCGCGGAGCTAGAGGATGAAGGGGAAATAGAGCATAGGGCGTAGCTGAAGGGGAGAGGGGGAAATAGAGAATGTGGCATTTACAGGAGTGGAGGAGACATGTGCGTGGAGCAATAGTGTATGAATAGTTGGAGGGACTGAAAGATTTCCCGATAGAACAATTACGTGTTAACACGGAGATTCAAGAAGTTGATTATCGCCTAAAGCTTTCCTTTTTCGGAATGAGTAGCCATGAAAGCTTTCTCTGTAGAACAAGCTTTGTACAAAACCCCGCACAAGGGCAAGGAGCTGGCAACATTTCACTGCTCGATGGCCACCATTTCCAATCTGTACACCGGTCTCCTCCGCGTCGGAGGCTCCACCCTCCAACCCCCTAATGCCCGGGCACCCACCGCCTGGACGTGGCGAAGAAGGTCCCGCACCTGGGGCACGAGAAGGAGTCATCCTGCAGACATGCCGTCTTCAAACAGTAGTAGCAGTAAATATGCCCACAGTCTGTCACATAAGGGGTCTGCGCACTCTCCTCCCCGCAAACAACACACTCCATATCCCCGTCCGCCCCCCCCGCCCCCGGAATGCTCCCAGC
>NW_005803240.1:0-15294 GCF_000240725.1 Microchloropsis gaditana
CTTTCCAGGGCTTGCGCCTGAGCCTTGGTTCGCGGGAAGCCGTCGAGCAACCAGCCTTTCTCCTGGCAATCCGGAGCCGCCAACCTCTCTTTCACCACGCCGATGATGACCGTGTCCGGCACCAGCTCCCCTCTGTCCATGAAGCCCTTCGCCTCCGCGCCCAGCGGCGTCCCGTCCCGCACCGCCGCCCTCAGGATATCCCCCGTGGAGAGGTGGACCACGCCGTACCTGTTCAATGATGGGGGAGGGTGTGGAAGGCGATATGCAGTGAAAGAGACACGAGTGACCTTCTTAACAGGCACGTGACTCATCCTGGTAGAGACTGCCCGATGCGCACCCGATCCGGGACCCTTACCTTTCTTTCAAAAGCTCGCACTGCGTCCCTTTCCCGGAGGCTGGTGCACCGGCGATGATGATCTTGGGCGTGACGGCTCGAGCAGCGACCGTCATACGAAGGCCACTCAGACGGGACAATCCGGGTGCAAATGGTGAGCTGGAGGGAGTCCGCCTCGAAATCTACGGTGATTGTTCGGGCTTAAGGTGATTCAACGTGGTGCCAGACATTGATGTGGGAGCAATCTGGCAGGAAAATGGTAAGACGGGGAGAAGCAGCCGAGGCAAGCGCGAGTCTCAACACCGCCCCTTTTCGAGGCGCACGCACCTTTCCTACAGGCTTGAATCCTGGAATCCATGCCATGCCTGCATGTCTGACATTGAACTTGTTGATGCTGTTCCCAGATGTCACATCACCGCCACTCCGTAAGCTCACTGACTTGTGTGGCTGCAGCAGCAGGAGGAGGAGGCTGAACACAACTCCACATGTCGCTACTGCCCTCTGGGAGGAAGTGGCGTGCTCGACCATCCCGTGTGCAGATGATGTGGAGACTGCAAGAATTTTATGTAGATATGAATGTGTGTATACGTGCTGAGCAGAAGATAACGTTTTGTCGACCATCAAACTACTCGAAAGTTCGCGCAGGCACGAGGGCGAGGAACAAGATCGAGGAAGATCGATGAGACGAGTGAGGCGGGATACTGCATCCACAAATGGTGGCTGGCTGATACGTCAGACCGGAGGAGCCGAAAAAGGTAAAAACAACAATGCAGCATACACGTGCCCGCAGGATGTGGATCTGGACGCGCAATGCAATTAACAAGCCTCTTGTACTCGCCACAAAGCTGTTCGCACGTGGTTAGCCCTCGTGCCTCTCTCTTCGCCCCCCTCGACTCGAGGGCCTCGAGACTCGAGTAGGAAGACCGCTCCAAATTTGGCGCGAAAAAAATGGGTTGAATATGGCGCGAAAAAAGTAAAGCAGCAGTGAACAATAATATAATAGAAAGGATCTGCCAATTCCGACTGGGGGGTCGCCCTTACCCCTTAAAATTTAATTTATCTGTGCCACTTAGCGAGGCGATGGATAAAGAACACTAATTTGGAGAGCCCTAAATAGACTCCAACGATTGTTTTCATTTCCATACCTGCGGACGACAAATGTTGATGCCCCACAACTGTCAGGATAAGAGTAGGATTTAGGTCGGCGCACAGAGCTTGTGATTATCGGAAAGCAACACCACAAGTAAGAAAGCGAATATTGCAACTTACCCGTGTGCCGGGTGATCAGAATCAAATGAATGCATGTACAAGGCCTTTTCGTGCAGAGGCGTTAGAATAAATCGAAATGGATTGCACGTATAATTTTTTGGACACGCACTTTTTCCTTGACTGTAAATTTTCTTAGAGCTAAATGCATTCCACTTGTACAATACACGAAAGGCTGCCGTGCAATTTTTTTCCCCCTGGAATAGTAGTCCCCTTGTTTACTTATATTGCTCACATTTTTACGTAAAATGCTAGCTCTTCTTGTCAAGCCATCTCTCGTGAACGTAAATTGGACCGAAAATGTCTTCTTTAGGCGCACACACAAATCGTCGGGTACATGTTCAAGTTTCTCTATCTTCTATCTCATTCTCCGAAACTTCATCGATGCCATATATGGAAACGCATCGGATTAAATGCGGTCCCGATTGTAGGGTAATTCCTATTCCAGTAGTATGCTCTCTGACCTAGCCCATCCGCTAAGACCCCGTTCTACGTAGATTATGCACCAGTGATCACTGTCTCTGCGCTAACGCTACGCACGCAAGAATCTTCCTTTTTTCCTGGATTAAAATCGAGCACTCGCTCCCAGAGCCACTGGCGAATGTCGTTTGATGACCAACTTTGATCGCTCGCAAGCACAAGGAGGTCATGTTCTGACCAGGTACTCCCCACTTGTTTCCCCGAACCCATCGTGAACGCGGAGAGGGAGGGGAGGAGCAGCGGGGCGTCTGTGAGATAAGGATGCGCCAAGGCCTCTGTGACGGTCAGGCGCTCCTCTGGATCGAAGCGCAGCATCCTCTTCAACAGATCCACCGCCAAAGGATCGACTCCCGGAAAGGCTTCCTCAAAAATGGTATCACCCTTTCCTAGCATCCTCTCCTGTGCAGCTATCGTTGCCCCCTGATATGCTGGCCAGGGCGGGGAATGTTTGCCTTGAGACGCAGCCAAAGAGGGGGGGGGCACGAGTTTGAGGATAGCGAGGAGCTGATCCGTGCCCAACGAAGCGGCGGTGGGCGTTGAAGGGGGTGAGAGCGTGCCGCAGTAGGAGCCCGGGAAGAGTGGAACAGCGATGGGCCTGTGCAACTTGCCTGGCAAGGTGTGGGGTTCCAAGGAAGGGGTGTGAGGCACGCACGACAAGTGAAGGCCTGGAGGTCTCACGATGGGAGGATCAAAGGAGGGTGGAGACGATAGAGGAAGGGGATACGGAGGGAGGAAGGAAGGAAGGGAGGCAGCCTACCGAGCAACTCGCCGAAGACACAGCCAACAGACCACATATCAATGGCGTTGGTGTAGGGAAGGTTTTGGATAATTTCCGGGGCGCGGTACCAGCGCGTGACCACGTGCGCGGTAAGGGAGGGAGGGGTGGGTGTGGTGCGGGCGCGGGTGGCGGGGACCCTGGGGGGGGGGGGCGATAAAAGCAGAGCAGTCGTCGGCTTGGGGCCCGTCCGCTTTTTCGTATTTGCCTGCAACGTCGTGCGCCCTGGAAATGGGAGACTTGGGAGATGCTGAGGGAGGTAGAATGACCCGGGACAGGCCGAAGTCACAGAGCTTCAGTGTGCAGTCAGCGTCGACAAGGATATTCGCGGGCTGTGAGATTTGCGGAGCGAGGACAAGGAAAACAGGAGACGCGGTCAGGACACAGAGATCAGGGCACAGTGTCGAGCTCTCAAAGCTTAAGACACAGGTCCGGCAAGATGTGCGGAGGGAAGGAGATTAGAGGATAAAGGACCAAGGGGCAAGAAATTGAGGGAGGGGATACCTACCTTGATGTCCCTGTGGACAATGTGCCGACACTGAAGGGAGAGCAGAGCGTGGAGCAGCTGGTAGACGAAAACTCTGACGTGGGCGGAAGAGATGGCTTGGCTGGAGCTGAGGATTGAGGCGAGGGATGCTTCTTTGAACTCGAGCACGAGAAAGAGATCTTTGAACTCGCTCGGGGAGGGGGGTGGGGGGAGCACATCCAGCAAGGCTGTCACTCTGGTCCTAGCTTCCCTTCCACCGCCCAGGCCTTGCAGTATTACGAGCTCGCGGAAGGTCCGTAAGGCGCACGTGCGGCTTTGAAAGGCGTCGATAACGCGCTTTACAGCCACCCGGCGCTTGAGCTGAGAAAAAGATTATATGCGAAGGGTGTAATGTAAGGGACGGTTTACTTGGCAGAGAAGGCAGGGAGGAGCAGTACCTGGTTGTCATAAGCTTCTGCCACCACGGCATAGGCGCCGAAGCCCAAGCAGCGCGTGTAGGAGTACCGTCCATTGCGAGTCGGCCACGACTTGAAGGTGGCCATGTCGAAGTCCTGCTGTCCTTTTTGCTGCTGCGGCAATCGATTATCTCGTGATCTTTTCAGCTCACATTTCGAGAGCTCTTGGGGCTTCAACGAAGAAAAGTAATTTTTACGCTGGCGGAGTGCCTCGTAATTACGCTTTGAGGCCTGCAAATCATTCCGACTCTTTCCGACTCTCGTTTTCGAATGCAGTGATGACTCAAAGGGAATGGAATGTGTCGTCGATTGTCTTTCCCGGGTGGGAGGGACTAACGACTCGGAATTGTTCACATGCTCTGGGTGCCAGTTTGACGTGGAAGGCCGCCCTTTTGTGGAGACAGACTTTGGACATACTCGAGGGGCAGCGCATGATTCATTTGAGCGCATGATTTTTGGAATGTTCTTCGCCTCTTGAACGCTTCAGCTCACGGATCGCGACAGAAACGTAACCTGTCGGAACTAGTAATGCTGGAAAAGTAAGAGCAGAAAGGACTTCAGCACAGGTCGAGCAAGTTCTCTCATATTTGATGCTTGACATGCAGAAAAGTATTTCTTAGAAATATCATTCCGATTTGTCCTTGTCGTCCACAACATTCCATGACAGATCACTTGAGTGCGCGATTTTCGTCCTTTTTCTTTGTAACCCCCCGGTGTGTCACGGTGGCATTTGCACGCATACAACTTGAAGTCCGGCACCGAGTGGGGAGTCCATTTTGAAAAGCAAGAATGTCTTTGAGGGACATTTCATGAGCAGAAATGAAGACTATTCTTAATATCATTCCCAGGGTCATGAAGATGGTCCAAATGGACCAAGCAACGAGCACATTTTGTAAGACGAAGACGAGGAAGCAGGGGGTGGTAGAAACTGGTTGGTACGTACGAACATATATGTTGGGGGGTACGCAGCCCGACGACCAAAAAACCTGGGGAAGAACGCAGTCCCGCCTCTTGTGCCTCGTGGAATGTCACCGTAGCCCTTGGTAGTGCACGACAACTTCATATGTACGGTCTGGGAGGAGCTTTTTTGCGGCATGCTATGTTGTCGTTTTCTCAGCGCGCAGACACGTGTGGTCTCGCCGGGGACGGACACGTGAGACTCGAGAACTTTCCTTCATGCCTCAGCTCGTCCCAAAGCGGTTATGATTTATCAGTGAGTGGATGAAAAGCGACAACTATCGATTATGTTTACATTAGTAATATTTCTTTCATAATGTCCATGCATGAAGCTTCTAAATTCCAAGGGTCAATTCATGATCTCTACTGTTCTTTGAAAAACTTAACGTAATACAACGCTGAGTCCCTTCCGGTAACGTGAACAAGCCATCTGGCCATAAGTATCACAAATGGCTTGTTTTTATTTCGAGCTGTTGTGAAGCAAGACAGGAATATTTATTTGATTTCCCGACAAGCTTAGCAAGCAGGCAGATGAGAAGGCAGAAAACGGTGGCCTCTCCAAATCCTTTCCTCCAGCCCGTCTAATTTGTCTGCGCTTTTGATATCTTAGTGTAGCCTTCTGTCGCACTATCGCCCATGTTCATGTACAATAACTGTGCCATAAAAAGAATTTAAAAAAGAATTTAATGTTAAATTTCCATCATGGACTTGCGATAAAGTGGACTTGCGATAAAGTGGTACAGAAAAAAATGTTTTATCGGTCAATGGAGATGTTTATCTCCCATTGATTACAAAAGAGGACGGAACAGCGTTCTTGGATCACCTCAAACTGTGTCCTCGCTATTTCATATTTAGCATTCTGTTTTCCAGGATGTGCCTCTTCATCCGACGGGACCAAATTCTCCGCGTCGGGGGCTGACTTTAAGAACGGAGGCGAAGGCAGAGTCCATGCCTAGGAGAGAGCATATATTTACCCCGCTATCTCTTCTGCTCCATGGAGAGAGACGATCTGTCCGCTGAACAATATGAAATCTCTTTCTTGTCCTCAGCCGAGAGTACTGTGGCCTCTCCGACGTTAAATGGGGAAGTTGATCTTTAAAAACTGGAAATTCTGTGACGAAAATTACATTATTACATCAACAGATTATTTCAACTCTGTCATCATCGTTATCAGTGTCGTGGTAATAGTGGATAGTAAAGCCTTCAGCTTTTGCCACCTTCGTCCTTGAGTTCTTCCTTTACATTACGCTGACCCCACGAAAGCTCTAGGTCCAATCTCGTGGAGTCCATTTTTGTTCCACAGCAGCCTGCACCGTACTTATATTAATTTGCAGCGCGCGAGCGCTCTACGATGATTTCCTGTGGATTTCCAAATGAGTTAAGGTCGTGCATGAAGCACAAGGCATTTCAAATATGTGCAGACGCGCTTGTACGCATTTTAAGGCGTGGGCTCTCTCTAAGTCTAGGAGTTCATGGGCCGCAGTGATCCCTCAAGCCTTCCTGTACTTCAAGGTGACGCGTGCATCACATAAAAGACACTGGTAACTATCTGGAGTACACGTGCGAATAATCCACATATTCATATTTGTCTTTATAATGTGCTGATAGAATTATCTGGCTTTTCACATGCGTATCATAACCTAACTTACAACGAATCCGATGGTAGGAACGTACTAACATCCCGCAGCAATCACGACTTTAAGCTCTATTTACCAAGTGATGCGATGAGATCATGAAAATGGTGCGGCCAAAGAAGATAAATTTCTAATCATGGTTGGAGACGGCTGGGCTGATGCGTATAGGGTTGGTGCCCGCTTTAGTACGGTCGGGGCTTCGCTGTTCCTGCAAAAAATGTCGTGCCGGGCTATAAGTGAGTGATGGATGTTTCTCGATGTGTAGACAGAATAGCGCACTTCGGGTATGTTCCAGGCCGAGCCGAGCCGATGTACCACCCGGCGGGATACCACCCAGGGGAGTATAGACTTTCCCTCGGAGAAGGTGTTGTCATGGTTTTACCTATGTGGTATTTCTCTGTACGTTTTTTCTCCCTGTGGATACCGTCAACTTAGGGACCTTTACTCATAGCTAAGGGACGGATGGCACAAGAGCGTGGGACTCAGGCCAATCGTACTGTGTGACCTGGATCTGTTTGCTACACGCCCACACTGGAAAGGAAACATGCACGGAGGGACATTCTGCAAAGCTCGTCTATTTTAATCCCTGAGCTCATAATGTGAGTTTAATGGTATATGATACATTACTTCCCAGAGGTCGTTTCCCTCACCGTCGTAGAGCTCGCTGCTAACTTGCTCTGAGGGGCGGCTAGACGGTTGTTACCGTGGTAGTGTAAAAAGCGGTCGGGTCGCCCCTGTTAAAAATGTCGTGTCGCGCTATAAGTGAAATGGGTATTTCTCGATATGTAGAAAGGGACAGTGCATTTGGAGTCGCGGTCCGGCCGAGCCGAGCCGCTGTACCACCCGGTGGTATGCCCCCAGGGTAGTATAGACTTTCCCTCGGGGAAGAAGGTGTTGTCATATTTTTACCTATTTGGTATTTCTCTGTGCCTTTCTTCTCCGTGTGGGTACCGTCGATCCATATGGTTATTACCATATCTATGGGACGGATTGGCAGGAGAGGTTGGGACTCCTACCAACGGGTCTATGTGACCCGGATCTGTTTGTGAAACACGCGCACGCACGAAGGAATAATGAACCGAGAGACATTCTGTACAGCTCTTGTCTTTGTGTCTCTGAGCTCATAATGTGAGCTCACCTGGGAATGTCCCAACACTTCCCCGGGGTCGTCCCCTCACCCTCAAAGAGCTCGCTGCTAACTTGCTCTGAGGGGCGACCCGACCGCTTTTACAATGGTAGCAGCGGGGGACAGTGTGGTCGTGCGAAAGTGCAGAATATGTGCCGCACGCAAAAGATCCAAATGAGGGAGTGGACGAATGACACGGGAATTGGAGGGGAGTGATCAACCCTTCCTGATACCCTTCCTACGTCCGGCAGACAAACATTTCACTCTCTGAAGTTAACATAAGTTGGAAGGAGCGGTTGCCAGTAACATCAGCTGCGACAGCTCATCGAAAGACATCAAGTATGGCTGAAGAAGGAGGCACATACGGCCCTACGGAGTCGAAACCTCCTAAAGGAGAAGCGCCTGCGGAGGAGGAGCAAAGTCAGCAAGCGAGGGCGGCCCGACAGGAGGTCTTGGCCGACATCGACCGGATTTTCAAGAGGGAGGTGCTGCCCAGGTCCACAAAATTGGACTCCCAGGATGCACAATACCTCGTGTACCTAGCGACCTCGGCCATCGAAGGCATTATGAAACGAGTCCCTACAGCGACTCCCCTGGAAGTAATTGAGCTACTAGATGATAGCCGGGCGTTGTTGAAACACCCACAAACCGTGACATGGCTTCGGTCTATACGCCGGGGGCCAGGAGGAGCCGGATTCAAAACAGTGGACGATATCGGCCGGGGCTTGGCAGCCAGCCTCAGGGCCAGCCGAACTCGTCAGGAGGGTGAAGAGGCTTTAAGCACCCTCACTAGAGTCGCGGGAGAGGATTTACTTCAACTGGCGGAAAGATATAAGCAGGCCATTGCGGACGCTAAGCAGATCTCGGTAGAGGCCTCGGACGAGGCAGAGTTGTTCGCTTATCAGGCCATTAGATCAAGTAGAAGACTTGGTAAAGGAATCAGGAAACCAGGGTTGTATTAACCCGGCTTGTAGCGTCATATTTTGGCTTGGAACCCTTTATCGTATTCGACTGCGACGACAACGAGCCACTTTCGTCCAATTTGGAACGATTTACCCACCAACTCCAATTCGTTCGGGAGAAGGGTGATATTTTGACTGCTCGCTCTCTTATCTCGAGACGTGTCGTATATCGCAGATATTGGGGGGATTTTGTTGGTGGGCGAATTTGTGAGACTTTCCTCAAATGAAGATGGATCTGGCAGGCGAGGTGTTATCGGCCGTCCTGTGATGTAGGCCTTCAGCCTTGTCACGTGGACTTGGACGGGTTTACGCGCCGTGCCGTCTGCCCATTCAATTTGGTAAGTATAGTCTCCAAGTCGCTTTCTAATTCGGTAGGGGCCTGTCCAGGGCTTTATTAGCTTGTAGAACACCCCCTTCTTGCGGTAAGGGCAATACAGCCAAACTTTTTGACCGTTTTCGAAATGTTGTTTGCGGCCTGGTTTCTTGGCCCGCCGTGCTTGACTCTCTTTTTGTTGGCTTTTTCTTGCCGCTAGGGCGTGCGCTATCCTCAAGCGATGAACTAGTTGCTGCCCGTACTCGTTCGACGATCCATAGGTGAGTTGTGGATTGTCGAAAAGCACGTCTGCCGGCAACAAAGGGTCCCGTGTCCAATTCCAATCTGGCGCATACTGGTCTGGGTTTTGGTTGTGCACGTTGTCAGGATTGGCAGTTACGGCATCCAAAATTGCCATTAAAAAAACGTGTCTTCCTCTGGCGGATTCCAGGGCGTTCGTGATAACACATCGGCGTTCACGTTTACCGTTCCTTCCCGATAGGCTACTGTATAATCGTATTCTTGAAGTTTATTACTCCATCGATACAATTGTCCTGTCGAATCCTTTGCGCGGGTCAGGAATTCTAGCGCCTTGTGGTCAGTTACTATCTTGACATGCCGTCCGTAGATGTACGGGCGAAATTTCTTCACCGCCCACACGATTGCCAACGCCTCGAGATGGGTCGGGCTGTATCGTCTCTCCGAACGACTCAGCGACCGACTTGCATAGCAAATGACGCGGCTGACCCCTTTGTCATCCTCTTCTTCTAGGATAGTCCTTCAGAAATAGTTCTTCGAGGAGGCAACTAGAGTTGGCCAGGACGGCCTACTGGTTAGATTCGAGACTACGGATTATCGATGGAAACCCATAGAGGAGGTACGGACGAACCAGAAACGGTGGATTATATCACACTGGCTCTCACCTCCGCACTGGGAGCAGGCGGATTCAACAAGAAGAGGAAGCGGCCATCACCAACTTCAGAAGATTATCAGGAAAGAAACTGCGGCAGCTATCTGGAATGTACAGGCAGACTCATGCTCTTCTCTACGACTGCAAGCAAGACAACGGACGAGCGAAGAGTAACGTACGGACATCTTCAGCAGGGGAAATGCAGTGACACCGTAATCGAGACTATATTCTGCCGCCAGCATAAACCCTAGCTGCCACGATCAGGGGTCTTCATCGTGGTAAAAGAAGCGATAACAGACTCGACGCAACCAGGACGACAAGTTTCTCGATAATTTAATCCAGTACGGAGCTAAGCTGTCCGAGAAGGCGGGTCGAGTAATTTTGAACCGTAAGGAACCCCGAAGAGCGGTGAAAAGGGAGCGACAAGTGCCTCACGGACTGGCGGGTCAGGTCGGAGAAATCGGAAGGCAAGGACAGCAGAGTGAGGGTTCCACCCTCACATTCAGGGACTAACCCCGATCGCTGCATATCGATTTACATTGGCAAAGGACGTTGACTTGCTTTCGTTGGCAAGCCAAAGATTATTTGGTGAGGGGATGTGTTCATCATCCTCAAGTGTTCACTGGAGTGGGAACCCCAATGGATCACCGAAGGATCCTGACGAAGAATGTAGATAGCGTATCAGGAAGACTGCCCAAACGGGCCACCGCTTTCCCGGCCAACCCATGAGGGCGCTGCGGTGGGCCAGATTGAGAAGAGAGCAGAATACCAAATGCACACTTACAGGATACCAAGGGGGCAACCGAGCACGAAGCCATTCTTCAGAGTGCAAGAAAAGATGAAGTCACGAATAAGGGAGAATTACATGTGCATGTCAAGCAAAAAGAGGGTAATTATAACACCGCGTGGGGTAGCTGTTCGCGCTATGCCAGCCGCGCTGATGCCGGGCGTGCCGAGGGGGGTTAAGAGACCGGCCCCGGCCGGACCGAAGATGGTCATGGGACCTTGGTGGTACCCACTTTGGAAAATCGATTCGGCGGAGGCAATCGCTAACGTAAGTCCGGACGAAGACCTTTTCCCGACAGTAAGAAATAAGACTTCTCAGAGAGGATAGAAAATTGCTGAGCGAGAACGTCGTCTGAAAGAGAAAGGACAACGGGTAAGGAAAAATTGCCGTTGGCACGCCATTCCACAGCGAATGAATCACTTTGGATTATTGGGCAACCAGAAACACCACAAAAAGTTTTTCTTACGACTCCAGACTTTTCAAGAAAAGGCGGGAGACCTCCGAAGTCAAGGAACAACCCACATTGTCCAACGAGGTAAAAGCAACAATGGATCATGGAGAGCAGAACAAGCAGAAGCGCTCATTGAGACGACCATTCACAGATATCAAGGAGCTAATTTAAATTCTGGCGAGTTCATCGAGTCGATTCAACCCTACAATCAATTGGGGGCAAGGAAACCTCCCTTTACTAGGCCTCTCGATCAAGTAATAGAATCTATCAACTCATCATCAACCGGAGAAAAACTTTCAGAAACAAGGGGAAATCTTGAATAGGAGCACTAATAAGGAAGATTATATCGAATTTAGGGTATTAGACACGGCGTGAATGGGCCGACATTTTGAAGTCCCGGACGCCGGCGCTGAAAGCCGATGACGGCTTACGGTCAGGGTAGGGGGATTTTTTAAAATGTCGTGCCGGGCTATAAGTGAGTGATGGATGTTTCTCGATGTGTAGACAGAATAGCGCACTTCGGGTATGTGCCAGGCCGAGCCGAGCCGATGTACGACCCGGCGGGATGCCACCCAGGGGAGTATAGACTTTCCCTCGGAGAAGGTGTTGTCATGGTTTTACCTATGTGGTATTTCTCTGTACGTTTTTTCTCCCTGTGGATACCGTCAACTTAGGGACCTTTACTCATAGCTAAGGGACGGATGGCACAAGAGCGTGGGACTCAGGCCAATCGTACTGTGTGACCTGGATCTGTTTGCTACACGCGCACACTGGAAAGGAAACATGCACGGAGGGACATTCTGCAAGGCTCGTCTATTTTAATCCCTGAGCTCATAATATGAGTTCACCAGTATATGATGCATTACTTCCCAGCGGTCCTTTCCCTCACCATCGTAAAGCTCGACGGTTTTTACCTTCCTTTAAAAACGGTCGGGTAGCCCCCTCAGAGCAAGTCACTGGCAGCAGCTAGCTATCCGAAGACGAGGGGAACCCTTGGGGAAGTTGTGTGCACCCCGAGTGAAGTCATGTAAGAGTACAGAGATCGACGGATAAGAACTATGCAGATGCCTCTTTCGTTATGATTTTTCTTTCCCAGGGCGCGCGTACGCACCGACGAAGAGAACAGGTCACGCAGACCGTATGGCAGGAGTCCTACCCTCTCGAGCCACAACTCCCAATGCTATAATGCAGAGCACCTCGTAGACTGACGCTACCCACAGGGAGAAGAAAGGTGAAGAAACTAGCCCTGGAAGTAAAACTATGGCAACACCTCCTTCCCCGAGAGAAAGTCTATACCCCCCGGCAGGGCCTTTAAACCTACTAGGGCTCATTTATGAGGGTTATCAATTATTGATGAGATTTCATTCATGAACGACGATTGAGCTAGTAGGGATGACATGAAAAAATATGTGGGCTTCCGATTTGTGATCGGCAATTGCGCTTTTGACACTCCAAAATGCGTTCTGGCCTGGGGCTTCGCCCCAAAGCCCGCGAGGGGCACCCGTAGTCCCCTCCCCTTGCCATGGTCCCTTTTTCGAACCCACTTAGTTTGGACAGGCCTGCACCTGTCGAGCGGACGCAGTCTTGTGCATGAATCATGACAGATCATCAAATCATTTGCCATCCCTCAGGAATGACCGAATATAAGCAGCGGTGACGGCCCTGCCCCCGCGGTCATCTCACAAGGGTGGTACTCGGCTCGGCTCGGCCTAGCTTCTACCCGAAGTGCTCCATCATCTGCATCAAGAAACATCACTATTCACTCTCTTCACGCCCGATTTAAAACATTTTCTTCCCGGGTAACTCCAGCGTGCAGTGTTCAAATGCGGCATAGTTCCAAAAGCCACTAAATTATCATCAAATCTCAAGTAAACAACATTTGTATTGTCCGCACACCTGCAAGCGTCATCAAAGGCGCTCATACGCGCTACTAGGGAAAATAACTGTGGTCGACGCACCTTGAAAGATCAAGCTAAAATCAGTTGAAAAGATGTAGGATGCTTAAACCCTGCTTTTTTTCCCCTTCTTGAGGTGCCATGGAAATCAAATTGAAGGGATATAAGTGGCATTTGCATTACTCCATGAAAGGTCTTCAAGTGGACCACTTCCTGTATCTGCCCTTTAGTACAAGGAGAAGTAAAACTCATCAAGTCTGTTGCCTCACCTCAATGTCATACAGGAGTCGTGCACCACGCCGGACGAATAGAGTGAACATTCAACATAAGTGCACAAATTTGATCATTTCATGGATGCCTTCCCATCGTGGAAAATGACAGGACATGGCATGCAATAGCACACGCATAAGGTCAAGAGGCAGCCTGAGTATATTCATTCGTATGATGGAAACACACACACCCGTAAGCCGTCAAGGTTGACAACTCTCCACCTTTCTCGGGAAGTTTACCTCGGTAAGCATAAAGAAAGAGGTCATTTTCCTCCACATCCAACTGTCGTTAAGAATTGCCTATGTCTTGTTCGTCGTCGGACTCAACGTGCTGCCGTCCATCCCGGTCCACTGGGTCTCTGTCAAAACCGCACGCCGACTCTCCCCTCCCCTCCGCCCATCCGCACGGCTCCTCTCCCACTCGACTTTCGAGAACATTCCACCGCCGTCCTTTACCCGCTGACTCTTGTGTCGCCTTGTCCGGTCGTGAAGGCCGCGCTCTCTTCAACGAGGCACTCGGCGCGGGGGACATGGAATGTTTCCTGCCGTTGATCGAGCATTTCCACACGCAATCCGACCCCGCATTCTGCGGCCTGGGTGCTTTGACCATGGTCCTGAACGCGCTTCAGATCGATCCGGGGAGAACGTGGAAGGGTCCGTGGCGGTGGTTCGACGAGTCGCTCCTGGACTGCTGCGCCCCCCTGGACGTGGTGCGCGCGGAGGGCATCACTCTGGCCAACGCGCACTGTCTAGCCCAGTGCAATGGAGCCACATCCCGGCTCCAGTACGGAGACAGGGTCTCGCTGCAGGCATTCCGCGAGGATGTCCGCCGAGTCACGTCGGCCTCCCCCGCCCCCCCGTCCTTCTCCCCGCCCGGGACGAGCGGTGCTACAGCCAAGCGGGGGGAGCTGGTAGTAGGCGGGAAGGAAGTAGCCAAAGGGCACAGCGAGGGGGGGGGGGGCTTCGGGGGGGAGTTCATGCTCTGCGCCTACTCCCGCGCGGCGCTGGGGCAAACAGGGGACGGGCACTTCTCCCCCGTGGGAGGCTACCACGCCGGCCGTGACCTGGTGCTCATTTTGGACGTGGCTCGCTTCAAGTACCCCCCGCACTGGGTGCCCTTGCCCCTCCTCCACGCCGCGCTCCAGCCCCCGGACCCGAGCACGGGCACGGCGCGGGGCTACCTCCTCCTGGGCCGGCACCCCGGCTCGGCCGCCTGGCTCTTCACGTTGGATCCGGACAGGTTCGGGGACTGGGCGTGTCTCCGAGACTGGTTGCTGGCGCAGCACTGGGAGGAGGCGCAGACAAGCATGCGCGGGGGCGGGCGGGTAGGGGAGGGCGGGCGAGCTCCGCATTTTGGCCTTACCGAAGACAGTTTTCGGCGATTTCTGGAGACGCTGCCGGAAAGAGTGGCGTCCCTGGTGGTCCCTTACCCTTACCTTAAGTGCTCGAACCGCCTATCTGCCCCCGCGGACTCGTCCGCAAGCCTAGATGACACGGATCAGAGCGGGGACGCCGAGAGGATGGGTGCGAGAAACAGCACGACAAGCGGCGCGGAAGGGAGTGGTCGGGAAGGGGGGGGGCACAATCGAGACGCTTTTCTTGAGGCTCTGGTGGATGCCATTGAGAAACACCCTGCATTTTCAATGGTGCCAGCGCGGGGGGCGTGGCAGCAGAATCAGGGCGAACAATGCGAGGGAAAAAGAGGGGGAGGGGGAGAGAGGAAGGGCGGCAACTGCTCCCCCGCTGTGTCCGTCGACGAACGGCACGCGTCGGTCGTGCTCTTCCTGGCGCTGGCCATGTGGGCCGAGGAGGGTCGCGGGGCGACTGCGGCCACGCCCCCTCCCTCCCCCTCTCCCCAGGAGCCTTCCCCGCGGTTGAGGCCACGGCCGGGGTGGCGGTGGGAGGACTCTGCCCTCGCGCAAGAGGTGCGGCAGCTGAAGGTCCGTCTCCAGGCGCTGGCCAGGGGGATGGGGTCGGTGCAGGGGCAGGGAGCCTGAGAAGGGGGTGTGGGGGTTAGCGGGTGAGAGCGGGCCGTGGGCGAGGAGCCCGTGGGAGGGGAAGGGAGGGCAGAGGGAGGAAGGAGGGAGGGGCGTGGCAGTGACAGGCGGGCAAGGCAGTGGCGCATGGCGTGAACGGAGAAGAAAGGCTAAAAGCTCACGATCGGTTGTGCATGCTCCTTTTACTCTCGTCCAA
>NW_005803239.1:0-15293 GCF_000240725.1 Microchloropsis gaditana
CCTATCAAACAGTACTCCCTCCCTCCCTCCCACCTTGAGCACATAGCCCGGGCTCAGGACCTGCAGCCGGTTGGAAGCTTGGAACCAGGTGTGTCCACACACCTCGCACTTGACCCTCCCCCCCTCAGGACGGACCAAGTCCGCGCCCACGGCGTAGGCAGCGTTGCACCGCCCGCACCGCACGAAATATTGCACGTTTGGGTCGCTTTTCGGGGCCGCGTCACCCACGCCCACAGCGGCCGCGGGCGAAGGCCGGGGCTCCTTGTCCACGTCGGCCGTGTCGTCCAGGAAGTCGGAGATGGATGAAGGCATAGGAAGGAGGCTGTGGCGGGCTCGGGGTTTTCCTGAGGGTGGGTGAGGGGATCGGGGGGAGGAAAGGCGGCCGAAGCGTGATGGATCAGGATGGGTGCCTGGTAGGGGTGCAGTGGAGGGATAGAGAATGCAAAACGATTTGCAGGAGCATACAGGCAACTCGCTGCAGCCGTCATATTAACGCGGATTCATCCTCCCGATGTGAAAATGGATCCCATGAATGTGACTTCAGCAGATGCCGCCGTGAAAGGAGTCTGGAGAACCCTCACCTGCGGCGTGGTACCGGGACACACTTCTCATGCACCTCCGCTGCAAACTTCGTGTCGTGGGCGGGAAGTGATATCCTTGTGTCAAAGCAACCACAAAGGCGAGGAAGAGAGCCCCATTTATTATGCGACTTGAGTTGACCATCGTCTCTGAGAGGGCAGGGAGGAAGAAAGATTATGAGAGACCTGTGCATCCACATGACAAAGTCAGCCTCCCCACGTGCAAGATGCTGACTCAAAAAAGACAGTACACTGATCGTTGTCGGATGCTTCAGGGTTCTGCTTTTTATGTCGCACCAGGTCATTCATGGACTTGCGCCCCGATTGGATACTCGGGTAGCAACCACGCACAGGGAGAGGAGGTCGGAAGGAGCTCCCACACGCACTAGCTGTAGCAAAAAGCATGTAAAGAAGGACTACAAGACCACCATGACAACAATCCCTTCACCGTCCTTGTACATGTCGATGCGTGCACGGTGAATGCGGGAGCAGGGAACGTTATCTCTGTCAGACCCCTCGCTTTACACCATCCCTCTCCAGCTCGCCTCAAAACATGACTCGTGTGGCCGTGGGCCGACAAAGACCCTCTCCATGTGTATTGCCAGGCACCATTTCCTCTCTACTGGGCACACTCGTGCAGAAGTTTGGGTACAGGTCGTTGACGGTAAAATTATTCGTAAGACGTGTGGGAGGAGTCATGACCAGTCCCTTCATTAGGGCCTAATGAAGGATATCTAACCGCTGGCTGGGCTATTGGTTGCCTCTTGTTCCTTTTCAGGCATTCCTTTTTTTTCAATTACATAAAAAGGCGTCCCCTGACATCTACAAGGTCTCTGATGGATGAGAAGTGGCCATCTTTTTGTGATTAAAAGGCGTTTAACGTCCAGACTAGGAAGGACTTCCTTTCACTGCTGGCTCTCGCGTTGTAGTACCCCTAGTAGGAGCCCTGAGTATTTCGTACTACCATAGTATGCCTGCGTCCCCATCTAACTCAGCTAATCACTTCATCTCCTTCGCTTTCTAATACAACATTTCAGAATCGAAAGGCATCTACGAAAGCATTTCGTGCCAGCAGATTGTACCGTAGATAAAAAGCCGTGCCAGCACCACTTTATCGGTAGCCATGAGCGCTCCCGACGAGATCATCTGGCAAATCATCAACCATCAGTTTTGCTCCTTCAAATCTAAGTACGTATCGACCTCAATGGCACCTGTGCGGGCATTTTTTTGGCCCGGGTCCTGCCTTGTTGCCTTTCCGCCACGGTCATGACGGTCTTGCATCCACCTTCACTCCCCTTTTCCGCCATATCGCCCTTTCCCCTTCCCTTAAGCTTCCTCCTTTCTCAATGAACAAACGTCCTTACCACCCCTTAGACTCAATGCCAAAGAGCACACCTTCTGCCGGAACCCCTACAACGTGACGGGCCTCTGCCTCCGTTCCGCCTGTCCGTTAGCAAACAGCCGTTACGCTACCATCCGGGAGGAGGAAGGGCACTGCTACCTGTTGCTTAAGACTGCTGAACGCGCCCATACCCCCGCCAAATTGTGGGAAAAGATTCGACTGCCCAGCAATTATGCCAAAGCCCTGGAAAAAGTGTCGGAGGAATTGGAGTATTTTCCCAAGTACTTGCAGCATCGTAACAAGCAGCGCTTGACCAAAATACACCAGTACTTGATCCGTATGCGTAAATTGAAGCTGAAGGCGAACAAGCCCAAGCTAGTCGGCATTCATAAGAAGGTACGGCAAGGACGGGGGAAGGGAGGGAGGCAGAGAGGAAGGAAGGGAGGAGGCCGCCGGAGGCCAAACCGAGACAATGTACGGGAGGTAGCGTTCACTAAAACGAGAACCTTTCAATTTTCTTCGCGGGGTTGCACCAGGTGGATCGCCGAGAGAAAAAGCGGGAGGCAAAGGCGCTGGCGGCGGCGAAACTGGAGCAAAATATTGAGAAGGAGTTATTGGCCCGTCTCCGGCAAGGGACTTACGGAGATATCTACAATTTCCCCGAAACGACCTATCACAAGGTGTTGGACGAGGAAGGAGAAGACGAAGAGGAGGAGGAGGAGGAGGAGGAGGAGGAGGAGGAGGAGGAGTACGTGGAGGGGGAAGAGGAGGAGGAGAGTGAAGAGGAGGAGGAGGAGGAAAGGGAACTCGTAACAGGGGACTTCGAGGAGGAGGAAGATATGGAGGACGGGGCTTCGTACCTGTTGGAGGAAGAGGAGGAGGACTTCGACGAAGTGAAAGCGAAGGCGGTGTTGAGGGCAGAGGCCAAGGGGAACAAGCGGGGACGGGGGGAGAGGAAGGCGGAGAGGGGAAGACGGGGGGTCGCAGTCACCTTAAGAAACCGAAGAAGGGGAAGAAACCGTCGTACCCGCACGTGGAGATCGAGTACGAGGACGAGGAGGAGGCGGCAGGGTTGGAGACTGTAGGAGGATCGTAGTCAGGCGGTCGGGGCCAGGGGCGGGCAGGCGCGGGCGTGGAAGGAGGCCGGAGGAGGCGATAGTGTGGATTTGGACTGTACATGCGGGCAACGCACAAAGTATTGGGGAACGATCTCGGGCGCCGAGGCCATGCTTTTCGGGAAGTAAGGCTGTACATGTTGAAGCCATCCTTTACTTTGGACCAACTCAGAGAAGGGAGTGCTTTATTCGTGTCATCGCCCCTTCATTTGACTTCTCTCTTTGAGAAAGAAATTCTTATTGGTGCGATGAAGGCATCAGGCTTGACATCTCAATCCTTTGTCCCGTCGTCACTCACAAACACACAAAGACGGAGCATGCGGGTGGCAGCCGAACGGAGCACATGGCCAGATGTCCTGTTTCCTCGTATTTAGTCACGACTCAATGTACAGCTTTCATATTAAGAAATATTTTGGTTTGTTGTAAGACATGAGATCCGAAGTTTTCCGTGGAGACTTACTGAATCCTTGACTGGTGCTTGACAGCAAAGATCTCTTGCGAGCTCGCACCATCTTTAAACCCCGGTTATTAAATGTTTCTTTGGCTCTTTGTGCAAGCAAATCGGTTAGGATTCCATTGCACAGCCATGGTGGTATCCGGATTACACTGCTTGAAGTCGTTTTCCATAAAATGCGAGACAAAGAGGCACCCACTACCGAAGAATTTGGAAGTGATTGAAACCAGCAATGCGATTCAGACATCTTTGAACAACTTAGGGTGCCTGTTATTATGCATTAGATCAACGACTACAAAGTTAGAAGAAGAAATGTTGATTGAAGCGAGAAGCGCACCCAAGAGCCATCAGGGAGTGAGGGAAACGATGTATGTTCCCATACGTTCCCGACAAATAAGACCTTATGCGGGACCAGCAAGAAGTTTCCTGAGCTCGTGTACCAGCTATCGTATGCAATTAGTCGGTTATCCCTCCATCAATTGCTCTCAAAGTGGATCGGGCTTTCCGGTATTTTTTTTATAGGCTCTTCTCTTTTACTTGACTAAAGGGAAAAAATATGTACACTCGATGACAAGTAAGGCCTTTACACTTTAATTGTGCTGCGCAAGCCGAGGTGGTCCCACAGCAGGGGCTATATGTTTGTGGGCAGGCCTAACAATGTCATGGACAGACACTGGTCACAAGACACTCTTACCCTTGGACGTGCGGGACATTGTGGCTTTCCCATGTGTCACGATAGCCCTTACCATTGCTGCATTCGGTGGCATAGGCGGGGGCGGCGTTCTGCTGCCCATTTACATCCTTGTCCTTCACTTCCACATGAAAGAGGCCGTGGCATTAGCTAATGCGACCATTCTTGGCGGTGCCATCGCAAATGTTTGGTTTGCCAGTCAAACACGGCACCCTTACGCGGATCGGCCTCTAATTGCTTGGGATTTGATATTGCTCTTTGAACCTCTAGTCATCTTTGGTTCCGTGTTCGGCTCTTTCGCCAATAAATTATTGCCTGATGTGATTCTTGAGGTAATTTTAGTGGTGCTCTATAGCTTTCTCTCCTATCAAACAGTATCACGCTCCATAAATGTAGCTCGAGAGTATGGCGGATGGCTGTCTGTCTTGAGAAATGTACCTCAAACTGGGGATGGGACGCAAGAAAGTGGTTCCTCTGCTGCATCTGGGCATATAAAACCACCCATCGGTTCTCTAAGGTACACATCCAACATACGCAATCCCGATATCTCAAGTATTGACGGCATAAGTTTAAATATTAGTGAAGGCTTGCCTTTAGTGAGATGCTTTTCTGCTGAGAGTAAGGCCTCGTGGCATTCAGCTAGGAGCTATTCAGGAACCGGTGACAGCCTTTCGAACGCATCCGATCTCAGCCCGGCACCAGTCGTGAATGTGAGCCGGGACGATGCGGTTGTAAAACTCAAGAGGAAAGAGAAGTCCGTACCTTGGTGGAAGCCAATGGCCATGACTCTGTGTTTCACCGGCATGGCAGCCTTGCGGATCGGTCAAAAGATTGTCCGCTGCGGTTCAGTCCTCTACTGGATTTTGACGTTGAGTCTCCTCCCTTGGCTCCTCCCCTTCTTCCTCCTCGCGCGTCGGCATGTCATCCGCGATTTTCAAAAGAAGGCACGCCTCGGATTTACATTCCCGCCCGGCGACGTCAAATGGACACACCGCAACACCGTCCGCTGGCCGCTTATCGGTTCTCTTGCTGGTGTGATGAGTGGTATGCTGGGTTCGAGTGGTGGCACCATCAAGGCTCCTCTTTTGCTCGAGCTGGGGACCCCTCCAACTGTGGTGTCTGGCACTGTCGCGCAGATGGTGATGTTCACCTCCGCCTCCTCCAGCCTGGCTCTCTCCTTGTTTGGCTCTATGCCCGTGCACTACGGCCTCGCTTTGTTCGGCTTTGGAGGGACTGTCACTTTTGCGACGAATTGGGCAGCGACCAGGACATTGGGGGGAAAGCGGAGGCAGGTCTTGTCCATGCTAAGCATCGCTGCGATCATCACGTTGAGCACTTTAACAATGGGTCTACAGGCAAGCGTACGTTTGGTAGAAAATCCGGAGGCGGCTAGGGCATTCGGGCGATTGTGTGAGTGAGGATGGAGGAAAGGGCCAGGGAGATGCGAAGGAAAAAGGTTTTTGACTAGACCATGCGGAAGCTCAAGCACATACGAAAGCCAAAATGTTAGGGTAACGGAGGCTCCATGACGTCGTCCGTCACTGGTCGATTTTTCCCTCTCCCATTCTTTTCTTCTCTTAATTTTACTGACAAAGTAATGTATGTACTCCTCAGGCAGCTGCTAATTTCTCAATAACACTAGGTACGAACCGTCGATGGCTAAGGTAAAAGAAATTTTGTTGGAGGCGACGCACCCACACGGGGAAGAGGGAAACATACCCACCATCTACACGGACACAAACAGACACCCACATCTACAGATATTCGTATTCGGACACGGGACACTACCACATTTCTTTCACCACAGTCGTCCCCGCCCTCCCTCCATCCTTACGCTCTCTTCTAACCTCAGTCCAATTTTTGATCGGCTCCTCCGCACATTCACACACTTGTACAAGCGCTGTCCATCCGAGTAGTCTCCCTATGTTCCCTAAATGGGTATACCTTCACGTCCCTGACACCAGGCGGGGTGCTGGTTTATAGGGGGGAATGGGTGCACCCTAACGAGAGAGCATCGAAGGCCAAGCACATATCTGGGCGTATTCTAGACATGCAACGAGACCCACACTGCACTGTTGCACTTGAAGCCGCTTCCAAACGCGACTTGTAGGATCCGTTGGCCCCGACGCAAATCCATCTTCTCGCAAATGTATTCCAATTCATACCATATGGACGACGAGGAGGTGTTTCCGTAATCGTACAGGGTCATCCTGGAAGGCTCCAAATGCTCCGGGAGGAGCTGCAAATTCTTCTCGATGCCGTCCAAGACGCCCCGGCCCCCCGCGTGCAAGCAGTAGAAATCGACGCATCTCGAGAAATTCGGAGTGTAGACTTTGACCTCGGGCACGGCGCGTTGCAACCGCGACCACCCCCGGGCTTTACAGGCGCGTCGCAGCGCATGGGCCGCTTTCCGGGCCACCAGGGTCACCATCGCTTTGCCCATCTCGCCCAAAGACAGGACCTTGGGCCCTATGGCCGTCAGATTCTTCTCCATCAATCGACCCGCCACCTTAACGATTTCTTTCGACAAACGCACGCCCTTCTCCCCTTCCTCGTCCTGGGTCGAGTAGACGGCGTCGTAGGAATGCTTGTCCGTGCCCTGCACCATAGAAAACGAGGATTAGTACTCAATCACGCATCCCGCCCTTCTTCTCGCCCTCCTTCCCGCCCTCCTTTCCGCCCTCCCTCCCTACCTGCGTCCGGACGACGTGCAAGAGTTTGAACTTGGCCCGGAGGCCATCTTGGACCCGGTTCGAGAGCAAGACAGCCGCACCCCCGCATCGAAACAAGGTGTTTTGCAGGAGGAATGCCCGGTTGTTTCCATGGTAAAAGGCCTGCGTGAGGTTCTCGGTGCTGATGACGAGAGCCCGAGAGCGCGGCCGGGACTCGAGGAGGCGTTTGGCCAGATCGATGGAGACAAGACCTGCCGAACACCCCATGCCCGACAAATTGAAGGAGAGGATGTCCTGGCGCATTTGAAAGTGGTGGGCGACCATGGCGCAGAGGGAAGGGGTGGGGGAGAAGAGGGAGCAGTTGATGATTAGGATGTCGAGGTCCCGAGGGCGTACCCCCGCCTTGGCCAACACATCTTCCACCGCCCCGTAAATCACCGCCTGCGCCTCCTCCCGCGCCCCTTCCTCCGTTTGATCCGCCACCACTTCGCCATTCGGATCTTCTTCCACTCCTCCTTTTCCCTCCTTTCCCGCCTCCCCCTCTCCGTTTCCTTCCCTCCGCAACAGCTTCAAAATTCCAGGAGGCCAGGCCGTGCTGGGCCCTGTCCCAGAATTCTGCAAGATCCGCTCCATGAACTCCAACGACTTCTCGGTAAAACAGCCTTTCCTACGCATGATTTCCAAGACGTCTGCTTGAGAGACTTTCCATGAGGGCGGGGGCTTGTACGTCGCGAAGTCGACCAGGTAGATGGGCCGATGCCGGTGCGTCGCCCACCACAGGCCAAGGATGAAAAGCGGTGTGACTTTCATGAGGAGCGATAGGCCGACAGTCTTGACCGATTCCACCATGTGCACGAATTCCTAAAAGGGGGCAGAGGGGGGGAATGGAAGGGAGGGGTCAACGGGGAGCAGGACCGGTGGAGGGGGGTGAAAGCCTGGCATGGGAAGCCTCCCTCTTCCCTGCCTTCGACACGCTTGACCAAGGTTTTTTTCGCGCGATAGTCATATCCATACCTTGATCTCGCGCCCATGGTCTGACACGTCGATGAATACCTGGGCGACCAGGATGGCAATGAGCGCGTAGAGGATGGCAGGGAAGTAGACAGAGATCATGTGCCACCAGTTCACCAATTTCAGGAATCGGGAAGGTCGGGCACGGTACGAGGATGCTGACAAGTGGTCTTCGTAGGAGAGACCACCCGCGGAGCCTGCCAAGGAAGAGGAGGAGACAGCGTGTCGTAACCCGGTGGGGGTGGGAGGGGGGGAGGACGAGGTGGACGAGGCGAGGGAGGAGGAGGAGGCATGAATGTGGCGTCTATTTAGTTCACCCATGCTTAGACTGGAGATTCTACAGCGATGGATTCGTAAAACACGAAGGGTTTGAAGAGGGGTTGGCCCGGCTGGTGGAGATCGGGGGGCGCACGGGGGAGGACAAGCGATTGTAGATCAGGCAAGCAGGTGCCAAATTAGTAATACCTGGAAAGCGACTTAAAGGATGGTCTTATCTGTGTTTGGACGTACGTATACTGCAGAGAATGAGGTCAAAGATCTTGTCCTTCTTGAAAAAAGAGGCATGAAAAGAAGCGCCACAGCAAGCACATGATAAGTACCGCGTCGTCCCCTCCCGTGATGACGAGCAAGAAAAAGAGATCGACAGGACGCAGCTATGACCCAAAAAAAACATGTGCCGCACCCATCGCCCTTCCCATCTCAATGCTAATATTCAGGCAAGACAAAGACATGCGTCATGTCTTCGGTCAGGTTCGGGGAAAAGTGTGGTTTGTTGACTTTTTATGTGGATGGCCAAGTGGGTTGCAGTGCCCCGTTCAGATCTCCAGTGCGTGGCTATCTCATGCCGTGACAGGACGCTCGCCTGGACGACGCTATGAGCGACACATACACCAGTATGTCACCCTGTTTGGGATTTTTCTCCGTGTTGTGTGAGATTTTTGTTTGGCTCGGTGGTTGGAATGTTGTAGAAATGTTGTGAAATCGTCGAAGCGTGCAAAATATAAGGTAGCGAGTGACGGTATGGCTATCACGTGACTCTAGCACGGTTGTATTTATTTTTTCCATGGAAAAATCCTCGTGCATTCCGAAGTGGCAACAGAAAAAACACAAAACGGACAAACACTACCTTTCATAAACGATTTACATGTAGAAAAGAATCTTCACGCATTTCGAAGTGGCAATAGAAAGGAGAGGTATTTCACAAATCATGTTTTTGTAGAGAAAAGAACCTTCATGCATTTCGACGGGGCAGAAGGGAAAACCAAGCAAGGACAAGAAGCGTATTCCATACATTATGTTTGTCTTGGTAAAACCAATCAATTCTTTGACCTTGTGTGTTAGAAAAACTTTGTTGCGGTTCCCACACGTCCCGATCTCCTGCACTCTGTGATCAATTTACGCCGTCTTTTCATACACGTATCCGAACACTAGCTGCAAATCCCCCCTGGGGTCCTCAATTGTCTTCAGCAACTTATATTGTCGTGCGTTCAGACGTCGATCCAAACTGATGATGCGAGCACCTACTGGCGCTGTGGCCAAAACGTCGTCGATGTCCCTCGAATATTTAGTGGCATAAATGAACACGACCTCCGCATCCGACAAGTCGACGTCTACGAAATCTTTGTTGACAAATTGAGTTGGGGATCCCCTCAATCGCTTGAACTTCCCTTCGTATTTGATCGCCTCTTTATGTAAACCTCCAAGGTATTCTACTCCGATGGCTTTCTTCCACCGTGCGAGCTTGGCGGCTCCCAGGACTGCCCGTCCCACGCCCGATCCTAGGTCATAGAATACCCCGCTTCCAGATGGATTCGCTGCTCCGAGCAAGACTGCCAAGAAGGCTAAATCGATTTCTGCGTAGTAAAGCGTCTTGTCGCGCACCTCGCGGTCATCCCTCCCCTGTTGGTACGATTCCTTCGCCTTCTCGGCAAGCTGCTTTCTCCTGACAAACCCCACCGTGCCAGCCTCAGTTAGAGCCAAATCCTCCTCCTTAGGATCATACAAAGCTTCCACTGCATCCACTGCCGCTTGCTCGTCTTCAGAAAGGGTGAAGGCAAAGTTTTTGTTCTTCAAGTTCTTGGTCAGCAACGCAAAGATGCCCGCAAGACCAGCAAAGACACCAATGGAGCTGACACCGATGATCTCAGCGTTCAGAGTCGGCTTTGTGTCGTCTGTGTACGCCAAAAGTGTATTTCCGGTGTGCTGCAAGATGTCCAGTGTCGAGGTCACATCCAACCCCGTAACCAAGGAGTGCGCATGACGAGTCCGAGAGAGGGATGACGTAGACAGGAGCTTTTGGGAAGGTAGAGGGCTCAAAAAAGCTCCACTCTGGCCGATGAACAAGCCAAGCATTAAAAATGCAACATTGCAGCAGAGATTTCTCATGATTCGTCGGGTCTACTCCTGCTTGGGGAGATGGAGTGAAAGCGATTATTGGGTGGACGGATGCGCGGTGGGACGGTGATGACGGGGTAGGACATGATGGCGAGACCACTGTCATGGCACGAATGTCTTCCATTTGCGACCTGTACGACAAGAGGTACACGCACGTCGCTCACGACGAGCAGATGACGTGCATAACCAAACACGCCCAGGTTTGCATGCAGATTCCAATTGAGATTGCAAATATGTGACGCAGGAGGAAGTCGTATGGCGGTCGCTGAAATGTGTGTTGCAGTAGAATAAAAACGGTCTCCCAGCGCCTGCACTGAGTGTTTCTCCTTGGCAAGATCAGGGCCTATCCCTCGCACAGTTCAGCAGCATATGTGATTTATAAGCAGGTGAAATATTTGAGGAATTCTCGTCCGTCTAAATGCCCTTAAATGTGAAGTGGTCTATTTGTAGAGGAGCCTTGGATTGTAGCCGGCCATCCCCACCTCGACAACACGCCATCGCCCCCGACGAAGAACTACGACAATTGCACATAACAGAAGTATTAAATATTACATCCTTTGTCATTTGTTCCGTCTTTGTATCCAAATTTTGTGTTATGCTACAAAACCAGAAGAAGTTCAGGATAGCACAAGCTTTGCGCTGCGTAGGGCAGGAATGCCTCTGCCCCGATACGTCCTTCCCACTGTTCTCCTGTTATTCCTAGTCCTGTCGTCTTTCCGTCCCTCCCGCCCTCATTCTTTTCTCCATTTAACTCGACTTCAACCCCCACCTCTCCGAAAGACACGACCCTCTCGGCGCTCAAAGTCTTTTTCACTTCTCTCTCCCTCGCTTCGCCCACTGCCGGAACCAGGGCAGTATAGCAATGTTGTGCCTCCATTCTCTTCCTCAACTTCACGCCTCGATCTTCCATGATCCCTTTCAGCCGCTCTAGCAGCTGCCCAGCCACGGGGATCAGGACCACCTCGACTGGCTTTACCCCTAGATGCCGAATGCCTACGATGGTCCCATACAGCGTAGCCAAGGCTCCCTTGTCAGGAGGTTCGACGCTCAAAAATTCGTCCACCCGCTCTGCAAACGTCTTGCAGATTACCGAAGCCAATGGACGGTAAACACCCGAGTACTTCCTCACGAGCATGGCCAGGGTCTGGGCGGCGAAAGACCGCAAGGCATAGTGGTCGCCCGCCCCGTCTCCCCCCGTCTGTCCCCACCCGTTGCCCGCCTTCCAGTCTGCCCCCCTCCCTCGCTTCGTCTCTTTGGACGCAGCCAGGCCCGCGACGCCTTCGCCATGGGAACCCAGCCGGTTGTTGGCGATCACGGTCATCACGCCTGGAAGCATTTGGTGCAAATACAGGTCTAGGTGCATGTGCGGGTTCACCACCATGCAGCGAAACACGCGCATGACAGCCCAGAGCGGATCGAGCGAGCCCCGGCCCCCCGCCCCGACCGCGGCCGTGACCGTGTTGTGGATGTGGAGGGAGAGGTAGGGGACAAGCTCGTGCAGCCCCGTTTCCGTGCCCACACCCACGTAGTAGGCCCGACGCTCCGCTTCGGGCGTGGCGGGGGACATGAGGCTTTGTACGAGCTTCTTGTAGTATAGCCAGAGCTCCTGGGAGAGAGGGTGCGAGGCCTCTGGGACCACTAAGGCGTTACCTTCCACCTGAAGGGGGGCGGGGGGGCATTGAGGGGGGGAGGAGACGGGTTGGACGGGGTGCGAGGCTGCACACCATCCACAGCGAGCCAGTGGAGAAGAAGCCCGACTTCGCGGGGAACCTAAGGTGGGAAGTGAGGAGAGAGGAATGAGTCGAAACTGGAAGGCCAAGAAGGCGAGGTGTGACCGAGAGAGGGCTTGGGAAAGACGACGCGCGACACTGACAAGTTAAGCAGATACCACCACATGGACTACACGGAACTGCCAATGGGATCTCAAAGCACCTTCCATCGGCTACGGACTCCCATCCTTCCACCCATTCCCTCCCATCCTGCCCACAACCTTGGGCAGCTCCGTCTGCATGGCTCGCACAAGCGTCTCTTTTCTTTCTCCCAGGCCCGATAGGACCACCGTGGCCTGCTCTCCGTCCGTTGTCGTCACTTCCTGTGTTGCCGCCGCCCCGGCGCCGTAGCCGTACAGAGGCTGTTGCCCACGGAGGCGCATGACGAAATTCAGGTCATCGACCGTCAAGGAATGGCGTTTGCTTTGATTTTGCAGTTTGATCGCGTCCTCCAATATCTCGCGGAGGTGATATTCGACTGTGGTGGCGACAAAAGATGCGGCCTCTTGATCGATCTGATGCGAGGGAGGAACGGGAAAAGGAAGGTGAATAAGACCGTGGGGGGGGGCTGAGGGGGAGAGAGGAGGTTCGATGACAACATTGAAATCCAACATTAAGAGCGGTTGCGTAAGCATGTACCGATCTTTGCCAGACCGAAACATATGCTTACCTCCGGGAGTTCCAATTTTTTTGCCGCAGCTTGTATAGCCTGGGGAGAGATGAGTCCTGTTGGCCCGAGCACGGGGACCTTACTGACCGGGAGGGTCCGCTTACTCTTCTTAGCCGGACCCGTCGTAGCCATAAATGTACGATTAGCGTTGCTGCTGGTGATGATCAGGGTGCTTTGGACGCTTCCGTCCTTCGCGCGCACGCACCCTAGAGCGCACAGGAATGTAGCACGTAGATCAAAGTAGAGAAGAGGAGGAGAGTAGTCATGAGAAGCCGATGAAGTCCTGCTCATCCTTGCCCGTGCACCACGATAGAACATGTCACGCGTCGGCACTACCACAGTATTTTCAAATACGACACCTGGCATATATACCGGTCGACGAGGCTCTTTCAGGGGATGACTGTGGGGTTCTTTCAGGGGATGACAGTGGCCGTGAGAGAGGAAAAGGCTGAAGCCCGTCGCCCCAGTTGCTTCATATCGCCTGATGATACGCAAGGAGTACCGACCTTTATTTTCTGGACTGTCGGCACACACACACACACACACACACACACACATACGAAGTAAATTTATCCCTGAGACCAACAATATTGTTCCCATTATCCTTTACTTGCTGACTTCATCCTCTCCTTCGCATGGTCACAGGAGGAGCGGCGGAGTCACGAACGAGGAGGCCTTCCTCATTACACTCCATTTGCTTCCTGTCTCCCCGACCTTGTCGCATGCCACGTAGTCGCAGCCGAAGCCGTAGCCGTAGCTTACATCGACAGCGGAAGAGGAGCGGGAGTCGGAGCAGATATGGCACTTCTTCCCCATTATCCTCGTCACGATACCACAGTCCCCATCGGGGGGGGGACCAGAAAGGTCAAAGCCGCAGGAGGAGACGAAGCCAAGAGAGTGAGGAAGGGGACAGAGATCGTAGAAGGAGGCATCGAGGTTTAGAAAGGGAAGAATCCCCTGCGCCAGGAGGGGGGAACCAGGCTCAGGGGCAAAGGTCACGGTGGGAAAAGGGCCGAGGAAGGCAGGAGGGCCTCTCAGGCGGGGAGAACGGAGGGAACGGGCGCTACGAAGAGGAGAGGAGGGATATCAGCCTGCAGGAGCGTGAAAGGGACGGTCGTGGCGCACGACTCAGGAAAAGCACCGAGGCAAGAGCCCAGGCAGGCGCAGGGAGAGAGCGCGAGGCTTTAGTCCCGGGCGGAGAGCCGTCCCGTGGGCAAGAAGAACGCTAGTAAGTGCAGGGCCGGAGAGGGGGGGTATAGGGGGGTATTGTGGCACTAACTGGAGTGGAGGGGGGAAAGTAAAAGGCGGAGGCGGGAAGCTACCGTGCGTGCAGCAGAGGCCTAGGTCCCCGTGGACATCGGTCTTGTCGTTATCTTTTCCCCTTAATAACGCTTTTCCATCGGTGCCAACCCTATCCTTGACCCTATTCCCTAACCCCAATTCTTTTTCCCGCCAGTGAATGGGGCAAGCCCGCCATCTCCCCGTTGAACGGCGATGCGTCAAGCAGAGGGGAGGACGGAGGAAAGGGGGAGGAGAAAGCACCGACCTTGGTGGCCAAACCCAATTTCGGCCTGACTGGCGCGCTGGCACAAGATGCTCAGACGGGGAACGTGTACAAGGGCGTGGTGTTGAAGTGGAGCGAGCCGGACGACGCCCGCCTCCCCTCGCGGGGCTGGCGGTTGTACGTGTTCAAACAGGGGGAGTTGAAGGACACCCTTCACTTGCACCGTCAGAGCGCCTACCTGGTGGGGCGGCACGGTGTGGCCGATCTGAAGGTGGAACATCCTTCCTGTTCCAAGCAGCACGCCGTCCTCCAGTTCCGCCAAAAGCATGAGGGGGCCGAGGTGAAACCCTACCTGATGGATCTGGAGTCCGTGAACAAGACCAGGCTGAATGGGGAGGAGGTTCCCCCCGCCCGGTACGTGGAACTGCGGGCGCAGGACACGATCCAATTCGGCCTTTCCTCGCGGGAATACGTGCTTATGCACGAGAGCCTGGTCGGGTCGAGCTAATGGACAGACGCAGAGGAGGTTGGGGAGGAACGAGGGGAGGGTCTGGGGGGGGGAACGGTCGCCCTGAACCGGGTGGACACGAAAGGGAAAAGAAAGAAACGGTTGAGCTTACGGTTCGTGCGTTCTCTTTCCAGATGCGTGCACCCGGAGGCGGGCACGACAGATGGTGCTTTTACTCTCAAGTATGAACCGGGAGGGTCTCTACCTCCTCGTCCGCACGCAGGCCGGTCGAGCCGTCGGCTTACGCACATCCTTCCCTGCAGGGGATACCTTCTGCCCCCCTTCCCGTACAGCTTTTCTCCCCAGGGCGCCACTTTTTGTTCCCACCTTGTCCCCGTTCCTCGACGTTGCCCTCTCCTCGCTTCTCATGCCGGCCTCACGTCTTCTTCCCTCCCCTCCACCTCCCCCCCAACCTCACTCCTTCCCCCTATCCCAATTTGTCCGGGTATCCTTCTCGTTTTCCACCGCCCGCAGGCTCGGTCCAGTCGCCGCGACGGCGGTGGTCCCGCCATCCACCGGGCGGAGATCCCAGCTCTCAAACGCCTGCCATTGTGCCACAGAATCCCTCCGCTTACCCCCATTTTC
>NW_005803238.1:0-1107 GCF_000240725.1 Microchloropsis gaditana
CCCTCCCTCCTTACTTGGTGTTTCACCCCGTCCAAGAGCTGGTACCGCATCATCAGCACCAGGTACTCCCTCCTGTTCTGAGCCGTCAAGGCGACGTCCTTCCCTCCTGGCTTCAACTCACGGACCTGAGGAGGTTGTACGAGGAAAGAGTTGAGGGATGAGAGGAAGAAAGAAAAGGAGGGAGAAAAGGAGGGTGTGCCACTGCATCGTGTGTCACGATGCATGTACACGCGTCAGTGTGAGGGAGGGAGGATGCCGACAGGTCCCACCTACCTCTTGACGGCCCACAGCCTCGAAGGTGACGGTAAAGTCGAGGTGGAGAGCCTCCACCTCCTCGGGCGAGCAACGATGGATGTAGGCAAGGGAACTGCCGAGGGAGGGAGGGAGGAAGGGAGAGAGGGAGGGAGGAGAGACGCGGCGGCTGAGAATCATCCCTCGGACTGTACAGGCATGGAAGGATCTAGAACATGGCCCTCATATTATAAGTCCAAGGGAAAAGACAGAAGACAAGATACAGACGTTGGGATCGAAGGCCGTCTCCATCAGTGTAACGCCCGGCAGAGTCACGGCCAGACCGGTTCACGAAAACGCACCGGTAGAGGTCGGGGTCGAGCAGCTCCAGGTCCGAGAAGGTGAGGGGAGTGCCGAGAATGTGCTTGAGGAGGGGGAGGGAGAGGGCGAGGGGGAGCGTTTGATGCTCGAGGACAGCCTGTGGAGAGGGCAAAGGGGGGAAGAGGTGGGGGAAGGAGGAGGAAAGGAAGGAAGGGAGGGTAGCGAATGAATGAAGAGAGGGCTTCCTCGACTGCTCTCTTCCAGAGCATGAGGTATACCACAGTATACGCAGCCTCTCCTGTCTGTGGTTGTGTAGATCCTCCTTTTGTTCCTCCCTCTCTCCCATTTCCACTTCCCCTTGCAGCACGAGAAACACCCTCTCCTTCCCTCACCTTTCCCAGCACCCTTCCCGCGAAGTAGTAGTACTGAAGCGCCAGCTCTCGATCGCCAATCGCGGCAACAGCTGTCGGGTTGATGGAATAGGCACCGTGCTGCTGGAAGAAGAGGCCCAGGGCAGGATCGGTCAGGGCCTGGGGGAGGGAGGGAGAAAGGGAG
>NW_005803238.1:1117-9232 GCF_000240725.1 Microchloropsis gaditana
GGAGGAGGGAGGACAACATCTGGGGGAGGTGTATCGTGGGAGAGACGACGACACATGAAATGATGCGCTCGGCGTGTAACTATAGCTCACATCCGTCTGGATTGTGATGAGAAGGAGAGGGATGGCGCTCAGGGAGAGAATTTTAATGCCTGAGGAAAAATGTAGGAAGGAGGGGAGGGAGGGGGAGGTTTATCATCCTCCGTGACGTGGCTTTTTATAAAGGAAGGACATGCAAATCCCAAGAACTCACCCTTGCAAAGCATCAATATGCTATTCCTAGTGATGGCAGCAGGTAAGCTTGTCCCTAGCCCTGGTTATGGAGTATGAATGGGAGGAAGGGCTTGGTGGGGGTCGGGCTTGGACGGCAGGATCGTCAGTCCAAACAAGGGGCCATTTTATAGTACAAAAAGCCAAGGCTATTATTATTGAGCAAATAACTGCCCAGCCCGTGATTTTTGGGACAAGTACACCATGTAAAAAGTACCTTTGAATGCAGGTGGGCGCTGAACACGTGTAAGTTGGAAGAAATGTGGTCAAGAGAGAAGGAAAGTCGCGATCCTATCACGATCAACACGACAATCGTTTTTGACACTTTTTCCGGACTACATTCGGACCAAATATGAATCTTTTACCGCCGACAAAGAGTTCACTCTTTTTCAAAAGATACACTGGTGAATTGACTTCTCAGGAAGGTGTAAGCATCATTCGTATCGTCACCTACAAAGCAGCGTGCTTGACAACGAACTGGGTTTGATCGTTTGATGTACGAGAGCACGCTTTATAATCCACGACTTTTTTCAGGCAACAACGCACAAAAGACGGCATGCTTCACATTTCCTGAATGACCTTCTCGAATTTTATAAGGTTCTCTAGAACGCGGGTCGCACAGCCCCACCACTTTTAAGCTTGCTTTAGGGACTGTAAAAAAGGCACAGCAGGAACGCCACTCTTGAATAGCTTTTCGCGTGTAGAACACTTACCTTCTTTATTAAGTCGTAACAGATGCAAAACTGAGAAGTGTTGATATAAGGAAGGGTAGCAAGCTACTGGAAAAAGGGACGTGTGTGCAGCTCTCCATTGTTGTAAAGTCAATTGAAACATCATTGAAAGAAACGCAACAAACCTTTTTTTTTAATGTCCTGGTCTCCGCGTCTGCTTATTTCATCTATCTTAGAATTTAGACACGTGTCATTGAAAGAAATGTACCGATGACTCAAAATATTCACAAATTACCCAACTTTAAGTTGTCAGAAAAAACTATTCGGATAAAATAATAATTAGTAGCAACGGCTTAAGTCATGATCGCTAATGCCATTCAATACTTTGGCTAGGGCAAGTTCCGTTTTTGACACCACCACAGCATCTTCCGTGAATGGGGCAATACATGGGATAGTGTATTGGTCTTTCACTTGTTTGTCAATGAGTTGCCCTTTTGAGGCAAGACCTGACAACGCATTATCTCCCATCCATTCAGCGGCTTTAAGCATAGGTTCTATGTGCGCTAAAACGACTTGTTATTTTTGCGATATATTCTGGAAGTAAGTGGCAGGCCTTCTCGAAAAATGGAGGACCGTCAATATTTTCATCCTTGAATACCACCGAACTGCGTCAATCACTTTACAACCACAAATAAGCAATCAATGCAAACGGTCTGCGGTAAAAATACTCATCTTCTTGTGGATTTTTCTGTTCATCTCACATAGCTGTAGCTTGTGATATCGTTTCCACGATTGAAGCTGGGTTTCACCTACGCAAAATTTAAGCTATGCCCACTTCTATTTGATCTTATCATTTTTTAAATATGAACAAAGCACCTTTCTGATGAAAATTATATCTTCTATACCTTCGTCTGCATGCGAGTTTGTCTTCGATTCACTGAATACATTTTTTGAAAGCATGCGCGTTGCTCCCGGAAGATGCATCTTCTTCAAGAAAATTAGAAGGAAATGACGCTTACGGGATATATATGGCAATAGTATTTCATCAATAATTTGTAAATCCTCTATTCATAAACTTTACGCCCTCTCATCTCTTTCCCAAAACTCAACTTTTCCGAAAAGAGGCTTGTTCGTAGATTGAACTTCCTAGGAAAAAAGTGAGCGAATTTAACGGCTGATTTGCCGTTACTTGTCAACTTGAGTCTTTTCCCGTGAAAAAGTCCGGCGAAATTGACCAAGGCTGTTCAGCTGATATATACACCCATGAACAGATGGGAGAAAAGTAATATGATTTAAATTTATATCGATTTTAAAATCTTTTCGGAAGGCTTTGATCTTTGTTTTGTTGTACTGGTTTGCAAGTACGCCTGACGAATGAATCAATCCTGTCTTTGCTCGGACCACGTATCTTACATTACACACTTGCCATGCACTAACCATTCATTGCTGTAAATGATTTTCTCTATGCTATTTGAGTTCAAAATAATATCAGTGGAAAGAAATTTTCATGTCATTCCTTGGCTGTTGTATTGCATTCGACCTTGAATCCTTAACGTCAGTGCTACGTTCTTCAATTTTTCCCAGGGTACTCGAGCACATGAAGGGTAGTTTAATCCTAGGGGCTGTCAACCTCATCTCGGTTTTTACCGTCCATACGGTCCAGGCGGCAACGTGTCCCTCCGTAAGGCTCAATGTCAATGTGCCTTCGATCGTCAAACCCACACGGGCTTTTCGCGCTAAGTTCAAGGTGACGAACACGAATAGAAATGTAGCCACGGGTCTGGCACTCACAGTGACCCTTCCAATCGAGTTCACGCTGTTTAAAGCTAGTCCCGCCCCTTCGAATACCCTTAATCCGTGGTCATTAGTCTATGGCGACATCACGTTGGGTCCGCTAAAAAGCATGCACGTAGTAGTGCGTGGTCTAGTAGGAGAATGTTTCCAGGGAAGCATGACATTCAATGCGACAGTGGCAGTGCCAGCGGATAATACATGTGCTCCTGTGACGGCGGCCCGTACGGTACGTAATCAGATAATAATAATAATTACTTTCACGGTGTTTTTCTTGTTCGTCTCGTGCAGACTATGTGGGTTTAGCTATATTTCGCGCCTTGATACGATGGCCTCAAATTTCTCTGCGCTCATTTTATCAGATTCTACATGTGGCCCACTGTCTATTTGCCCTCTTCTTCTAGCTTACACATCGCTCCACTGTGACTCCTCGTCTCCTTTTCCTCTCTCTCACTTTCCTTCCTACCCCCCCGCGTGCACTGCCTCAGTTGTCAATCAAAGACAGGACAGGAACCAAAAGACCTCCTTACTGCATGACCAACACCTCTCAATTAAACGTGGACTGCGGTGTACCACTGCCCACTTTCTCTGTCGAACCTTTTCCAGTGGGCACCTGTGGCAGCATCCCCGCCTCGGACCCTCGTGCCTTTGGCCCCGACGCTTGGCAAATGCTCCATATATTCGCCCAAAACTACCCGGAGGATCCCCAACCTCAGGTGGCGCAAGCCTGCGAGTCTTTTATTAATGCCCTCCCCTACATGCTGCCCTGCGAGGTATGCGGCTACACCTTTGGCGAGGTAAGTTGAGTTGTGGAAGGAGGAGAAAATAGCAATGGGTGACCAAAAACACGACATGAGGGGGGAAAAGGAAGGACGAGAGAGAGAGGTGAAAAATCTGACAGGAGCCGCGTAATACGCATGCCCCGTATTTATATATAGTGAGAAAAAGGGTAGGAGAAAGTATTGGGTGGCGCAAGACATTAGAGTGGGGGGGAGGAGCAGTTAGTGATGCCCCAAATCCCCCCATTCCGAGGAGTGACATCTCTTTCTTTGCCCATCACCGGTCCAATGTCACTTCCTCTCTTTCTCCCTAATCTCTCATTCCCCCCTCTCCCTCCTGTCCCCCCCCTTCAGTTCATCCTGGCCAACATCGAGCACGCCGACACCTTCTCCCCCGCCTGCCAAGCCAGTCAGGATCTCAACATGCCATGCCAAACCCCTGCGCAGGCCTGCGCCACGCAGAGCTCCCTCGTGAATTTTTTCCTCCGCGCTCACCACAGCGTCGATCAACGGACGCAGCCCTGCAAATCCTTGTGGACTCCGGCCATGGCCGCAGAGGCTTATGCCTATCAACCCGATTTCTGCGCCACCTGCATCGTCTGGGGCACCGTCCCGCTTTGTAAATCCGTGGGCGAAACCGACTGCCAGGCCGTCAATACCACAGAGCCTTGTGGTACCGTGGCACCTTACCTGGCGCCGACCCCTGCCCCCCTCACGGCAAGCCCCACACCTTCCTCTGAGTTGATAGTGGAGTGCGGCATCGTCCTCCCGCCTTCGATCAGCGACTGGCCCATGGGGCAGTGCGGTGCGTGGAGAGGGGGAAGGGAGGACGTCGAGGACGAAGAGGGGTCTCAAGGGGGCGAGAGTCTCGGTTGGGGGAGGATAGGGTCCGTGGCAGATCTTCTCATCCTCCCTCTCCACGCGACTGGGCATGGCGTGAGCTGCAAGCAGTCTGGGAAGAAGGAAAAGGAGATGAGGATACTCCCATCCACCTCCTATAACTTGATCTCTAACGTGTTGCGGAAGAGTGTATGAACATTTCTCCCTTCCGCTGCTCGTCCTCGGTCATTCTCATGTTGCGTTGCCGCATTGTCCTATTATTCACCTCTTTCATCGTTTCTTTTCCTCCCCATTCCCTGCAGGAAATCGAACCACGGGCGATCCGCGTGTCTTTGGGCCCTACACCTGGCGCACCGTCCATCGTTTCGCGCAATTTTATCCGATCGACCCCACCACAGAGGTGCAGGAGGCCTGCGTGAATTTCATCAACGCCCTGCCTTTCCTGCTCCCTTGTCCGCATTGCGGCCATGACTTTGTGAACGTAAGACTGGATTCGGATGTCGAAAGAGGAGGAACAGGACCGGACAGAGCAAGCAATGGGGATTAGGACGCATGAAGTGAAACAACGTTGGGAAGAGACTTTCTCTTTTCCCGCTTGTATGAGACCAAATCTGCCATAGCCCCAACGTTTTAGGTGCAAAATGGTGCGTGACTTTCTTCCCCTCCCGATCTCTCTTTTCCTCCGTCTTCTTCCCCCAGTTCATCGTCGCCAATTTGGAGAACGCCGGCACCTTCAACGCTGCTTGCGCCGCCAACGTCACCTATGGCATGCCCTGTGAGAGCCTGGAGCAGGCCTGTGCGACCCGGCCCAACCTCGTCTCCTTCTTCCTCCGGGCGCACCATAACGTGGACCGCAATAACAAGCCGTGTAAGCCCCTCTGGTCCCGGGAGGAGGCTGTCGACGCGTTTGCGGTCATGACGAATTTCTGCGCAACGGATGGGGTCTCGGCTGGGTATGAGCTTTGTCGCGGGAAGGATGAGTCCGCCTGTGAGGAGCTGGCAACCACCCCTCCTTGCGGTTACCTCGTACCATTCCCGTGATCTTTCAAAAAATGTGATACTGATAATGAAATGAAATGATTATACTGAGACGATCGTACTCACTCAGCGAACGCGGAGGGGAAAGGCGGTAGAGAGACGAAGACAAAGAAGAAGGCTTGAAGGAAGAACAGGGCGAGGAGAAAAATACACAGAAAATATCAAAGCAGCGTACGGGGAGCTGAGGAAAGAGGTAATCGTCAGGATTGGGATAGGACAAAGGTATCGAATAGGGCCTTATGTGATGCTGTATGGGCCTAGATATCGTTAAATGCTATTCTTTACCGGTGAATGGCGTTCATGTCCTTGTGGGCTTCAAAAGTGGCGCCCCACTCACCTCTCCAGCTATGCGTGCCAAAATCCTAGCAATAACTTAAATGTCATTTGAAGACAAACTAAACAAAGGACATTGAGTCGAGAAGCAATCGTATTGTGGGCTTCTTTTGAAAAGGTTTGCATATCAACGTAAAGAATCTGGTCTGCTTTTGCATTGGTTTGCCAGAAGATCTACGACCTTCCAGACAAGGAGGATACATACCTGGTGCATTTCTGGGCTCTCAAAGTGACATTCAGGCAATTGCACAATGCCTCATCTTATCAAGTATGCGTCTTTCCTTATAATGATATAAGAGCGGAGACATTGGCGGAAGACCTGATCCCAATCCGCTTTTGGCCCCGTGCTCCTAGTACCTCTAGACCCTCCTGCTTGTCACATGACTGCATGGCATGACTTGCCAGCGTCTATTCTTTCCTCTTTCGCAGGTCGAGTTCCCGGAGGCTAACTCAAGCTGTGAGTTGACCGAACACGTCGAGTTGTTCTTGGAAGGCAACACACACCATGAGGGACAGGTCAACTCTCCTTGAGCCTAGAATGAAGGAAATATGATCTCTGACGTGGCATGCCAGGAAAAATCTCTGAGGATACACCAGCGACTTTTTTAAAAAAGGTTCAGGCCCTTGGTAGTTTGGGACGTGACGTTAAATAGTCATTCTTCCTTCTTTGTGATTCCTCATTTTCAGTCGTTCGCGTCTTACTTTGTCAAATCTTCGGGCCCCAATTTGGGCTTATTTCTTTCGTGTCCGCCACTCTTGTAAGCAAAGGCGTCCATGCCGTAGAAGCTACCTTGTTGTGTTCAGGCAGGGAGACGCAGCACCTAAAAGAGCTGGCACATTGCAGGACCGCATTTCTTGCTTTCTTTCTTTGTGGTGCCTCTTTGTATGCATCCAATCTCCGCCGAATATTGCGAAGGGAAGTTACCATACCCATCTCAGATATTACAAGGTCTCAATCGATGGTAAATCCGGTGATCTCTATGTTGATTACCAGCGTCAGATAGCCCTCCAGCTCCTCCAGCGAGTTATATAGGGGAAGATCCAATCTGCAGAGGTCATGATATGGGCGTTTGTGTCGAAGGATGAGTAAGACCGCTCCATATGAGAGGTCACTTGGTGAGACAGTTGATACAAATTTATGAATAAATTGAATCTGAGACAAGTTCGACAGCTCAAAGGACGTGTCAATGGAAGAGCAGCGGCAAATACATGATATGCACATGACATGTACTGTTACCAAATTTGTTTGTAAAGGTGCGCGAAAGCCTGTGTGGTTGATATCATTCATGTACCTATTCGTCCTCCCCTCCTTATTCCCCTCTACCCCTCCATACGTACTTGTTGAAGCATGTATGCGCCCGTGGGAACACGCAGTCTTGAGTCGAGACACTCTGGATGTTGAAGCGCCGGAAATTCCCGTCGTTGGACTGGAGTGCCTGGTTGTAGGCAGGACGTAGGAAGAGCGAAGAGACATGGGGGCAAGTCAGTCAGGAGGGAAGGGCGAGGAAAGGGAGGGAAAGGGTGGGGTGGTCCATGCCTCGAATGGAGAGCATTCCGACGGCCTTACCTTGAAGCCCTGCGCCGGGACACTGCATCCCCCGGTGATGAACTGAAGGAGCCGGACCCGACTTTCCTCGTTGAGGCGGTGCTCCACCACCTCCCAAAACCATCTGAGAGGCAAAGACGTGGCGCATTTCACGAACGGATGAGAATCTGGGGACCGAGACCCGTACATGCACGCAGGTGGTGGGCGGAATCAAGGTACATTCCCCAAAGACAATGTGGGGAGGAAGAAAGGTTCTCATATCGCACCTGATGACCCTGTGCCGCTCGCCCAGCCGCTGGTAACGTCCTAAATACTCCGTGTGCCGCTTCCAGTCCTGGACGTCGATGACTGCGGGTTGTGTTTACACACATGAAGAGGATGACCACTGTCTTGACACCACCCACGGCCCCGCGCTTTTCCTCCCCCCCCTCGTTGGTTCCTCCCTTCCCTCATTTCCCCTTTCTACTTGTTTCCTCCCTTCCCTTCTTTCCTCCCATCCCTCGTTCCATCCCTCCTGACCTGGCATCCCCGACATGAGGAGTTGGAGCTCTTGGTAGTCGAAGACGGAGAGCAGAGACTTGGGCACAACCTCGTAAAATCCACGCAAAAGATGCCACACCTACAGGGCAGAACGGTATATCCATCGGGGGCCACACGATCAAGGGGGGAGGTAGAAGAGGATGAGGGAGGGAGGCGTCAGTGGGGAGCGAAGTATAAAGTACAGATAACACTCTGCCAAAAGCGCTCAAACCATGAAAGACCTTTTCTCTTTTTTGTTTCACCCGAAAAATCTGCCTTTCCTCACTTTCCTTCCTACCCCCCCGCGTGCACTGCCTCAGTTGTCAATCAA
>NW_005803238.1:9242-10435 GCF_000240725.1 Microchloropsis gaditana
TCCTGACGATCGTTACCGCGCGTTTTCATAGAGTGGCTCAGACATAGGGTGAAATCAAATTGGTTTTTCTCCGGGTTCCAATCTCTGATTCTTTTTTCCCTCTTTTTTTCTGCCTGGTTCCTTAGGAGTTCTACCATGAAGTCCACCGCCCGGCCCATTTCCTCTCCTTTGCGACCATGGACACGGACAATAACGTGGCTGCCGAGGCAGACCTGGATGATAACTTTGCCTAGAGAGTAAGAGAGCTGTAAGCATGATTGGCTATCAATTAAAAAAGAGAAACTGCCATGGTACAGTGGTGCCAATAGGATGGGTAATGGAAGGTCTATGCATCAATGTCGGTGGGAAACGGCCATTCTTAGTAGTGCTACTATGAAGAGATGACAAGATAAAAACTCAGCCGGTGTCATGTGTAGCGTTCCACGTGTAGTCGGAAACTTGGGCTAAGAGGGGCCGATGGACTCGGTCGTGAAGGTCGATGGAAGGAATGGAGACAACCTTCTCGAAGCTTTGTCCTTATGTGGCCCATTCAGGCACAGGTATGATGCACTCGGAGAGGTGCAAAGAAAAGCGGAGGACCAAGATTGGTGAAAGACGATTAGGAGGCCGCAGGCGGGAGGGAGGGAAGAAAGCTATGTATGGAAAGGAAGACGTCATTCGTGGCCTTATAGGCACGGTTTCTTTGAATTCGGATGCTTTGCTTTTTCTTTACAGTCATGTACAAATTAGCACGTCTGGTACGTGTCGATTCCTTCCAAAATTCGAGTTATCCCAGTTTCGGTTTCTCCGCGAGATGCGGGGGCCCAGGCGCCCGAACCCTGTTGAACGAGCGGGTAGGGGGCTTCCTGCCTTCCTTCCCTCCCTCCTTCATCTTCTCCCTCCTTCGCTCCCTCCCTCCCGCAGCCCTTCCGCCGATCCAGGAACAGCAATGGGCAAGGATGGCACATAGGAAGGGGAGGGCGAGGGGGAGGGAGGGGAAGAGGGCGTGCCTAAGGAGATAACGAGGGAAGCCTTCCGGTAGCTTCGATGCTTGCCTATCACCTCGAGTCCTTGAAGCTGCCCTCCCTCATGCAAGCGTTTGCTGTAGGCGTAGCCAGCGCGCATCATCCCTTTGATCCGCTCGGGCGAGGTGAGGGTGATGAAATCCGTGGGGCCTGGGGGAGGGGAAGAAGGAGGGAGGGAGGCAGGGAGGG
>NW_005803238.1:10445-10908 GCF_000240725.1 Microchloropsis gaditana
CAAGGCGAACATGAAAGAGACCGGGGAGATCGTCAGCGGGTACTCGCCGGCTATGTACGAAAGGACGCAGCTCCTCCTCAGCGACCGCTTCTTGGGGTTCTTCTTGGTGCCCAGTGACGGTACGTGGTGGCTCTCGATGTTCATGCTCTTGGTATGTTGGAAGAGGGGGGAGGGGAGAGAGGGTAGTATTCCCGGCGGGAAAATACCAGAGAAGCCTGTTTGTTTGTGGGGCCGGGGGGAGCTTGTGGATGAAGGAGCTTGCGTCGGGAAAGGACTATGGAGACGGGTAGGGGAGGGCTTAGAATCAATCAAAGAGTGTGTCGCCAGGGCGTCGTGGGGCGTGGGAAGAACGAGGATGCATGGTGTGGACCGGATCCCGGTGGCTCGTCCGGGCTTCGACGGTCCTGTCTGTGAGGATGATGTGGCGATTTCCTGCCTGCCAGCCCAGCAAGGCTCACCCCCC
>NW_005803238.1:14577-15222 GCF_000240725.1 Microchloropsis gaditana
AGGATCCTTTCTGCTTTGCGTTAACTGTCCCTCCCCTGACGGAATTTTGCTTACCTTCACTCCAGCTCAACTCCAGGCTTTTTCATCTCACCTTCCTTCCTCCTCCTTCCCACCCTCCTTTCCTCCCTTCTTTGTGCAGGCAACCTCACGACCAAGCCCATCAACGGTGCCATTTTCATCTTCAATCCCCGGTCGGGCCAGTTGTTCCTCAAGATCATTCATACCTCGGTGTGGGCGGGACAAAAGCGTCTTTCCCAGGTCCGTAACCCTACTTCAAACCCTAAAATCAACCCTAATCCTAACCCTAACCCTATACCCTGCCCCTCCCTTCCTTCTCCTCTCGCTTGACACGAGTTCTTTGTATCGATCCCCCCACCTATGCGCTAACTCCGCTCTCTGATCTGTTCGTGTCCCGCGATTTGACCTTAAGTACTCGTGGCGTATGTTTATGTATTTATCATAGTAATGTTCTTCATGCTTTATCTCCCTCTCCTCTCGCTTCTTTCTTTCCTTGCTCACTGCAGCTGGCGAAATGGAAGACTGCGGAAGAAGTGGCTGCGCTGATTCGCTCCCTCCACGTCACTGAACAACCGAACCAGGTCGGTCCCTCTCTTGCCCTTACCCTCCTTCCCTCCCTCCCTCCCT
>NW_005803237.1:0-2807 GCF_000240725.1 Microchloropsis gaditana
GTTGGTTGCTTTGAATGACAGAATGACGGTTTCAAACACAGTTGGGATAGAAACTCTAATGCCTTTCTACTGGTGTAATTTGAAGTGGGAGGAAATCCTGAACGAAGAAGTCTGATGCGTTTCCCCCTTCCCTCCCTCCCTTTCGCCCTCTCATGTCCTCCTCCTCGCTCCCTCACTCCCTCCTTCCCTCCTTCAGGTGCGGGTCTTTGCCAAGTGGTGGCCACCAACCCGATGGAAATCGTCAAAATTCGGATGCAAATGCAAGCACTGCTTCCCCCCGCGGAGCGACAGAGCACTATGGAGGTGGTGCGGGGGCTGGGGCTACGTGGGATGTACCAAGGCACTACGGCCACCCTGTCCCGAGACATTCCCTTCAGCTTGATCTTCTTTCCGCTCTATGCGAATCTGAAGAAGGCGTTTGCGGACCCCAAGACCAAGGAGAACTCTATCGCGTCCTTGCTGGGGGCGGGGGGGTTAGCAGGGGCCATGGGCTCCTGGGCGGCGACGCCGGCGGACGTGATCAAAACGCGACTCCAACTGGCGGGAGGGAAGGAGAAATACAAGGACATGCAGACCTGCTTTAGAATGGTGTTGAAAGAGGAAGGCGTGAGTGCTCTCTTCAAAGGGAGCGTGCCAAGGATGTGTGTGGTGGCCCCTCTGTTCGGGATTGCCCTCTTGTCCTTCGAGATGCAAAAAAATTACATGATCAAGAGCGGCATGTTGGACTAAGCGGTGGGAATAACGGCATGCATGAAGCCCCTTCTGGTCCTTGGGCCTTCCTCGTCTTCATCCCCTTGGCCGTCTTCTTGCGTCCCGCGGGGCCGCAGGGGGCGATTGGGGGGAAGGGGAGGGCATTTTTGTGTGGGGAGACCGAGGATGCGTCCCGCTCGAGCGCAGGTTGAACGGCTCCTTGGGTTTATTTTGTCTGGAATCCCCATCCCGCATGATTCGTGTGCTTTTAAGGAGTTTTGTCGGTGGGGGGCATGCAAACGAGGAGAAACATCGATTCATGACAGTGGTCCTTTGCATAGAAAATGAAGGAGATTGGCTGATAAATTTTGATAGGTTTAGAATTGTAATTAGGACGACCATCACCACGTCGATAAGCACAGGAAACTAGTGGTGTGTGAAAGTGCATTGCGCACGTGCTAATGGCGGTGGACAGTTTATACTGAGCATTCCTGTAAGGCTCAATCACCTGGCCTGTGAGCCTCTTCGTCCCTCCGCCGGGGAGAAAAAGTAAGGAAATGAATTCATGCAAAGCAGTTGGCGTGACGAAGGGAGGGGACCGTGGGCGTAGACGAAATGGGGAGAGGAAAGAAGTCAAGTACACGTGAGATGAGTTCGTCGCTTAACATGCACATGTTTTCGAGGAGCTCCACATGTCGGTACCGGCTTTAAATTACCATGCAACCATTGCGACATTCCTCATCTTTGAATTTGGCCTACATTTACCCATATATATACAACCGGTGGCGTGAGACGCGTTGAGCACTTTTTATCGCTCGCGCAGGTAACCTCCCCCGCTTATTTTCACCATGACAATACCCGGAGGTTCGAGTCCATGCGAGTTTTCACCTAGTACACTCGCTATATATTCAGGCATAACCTCGCACTCGCTTTGAAATCTAACGCTCGTCCTGACAGCAGGATTACGCACGGGGAACCAGCGCCTGAGATCGACTCTATCGCTCGAAGTGGACGCTTCACGGCCTTCGGCGAGAGTTTCAGCTCCAGCACCATAACGCATCTCTTACATGGCTTATGTGTCGAAATCGCACGACGAGGTATTGGAAGAATTGGCCATACGACTGGCTAGGGTAGAGGCTAAGATCTTCGGTCCTGGAAACGATAATATCCTCCACATTCGTGCCTCGTCTTCTGAGGGAGGGAGCCCGGAAAGGCGAGCGTGCCCCATGGAGCTGTGGCAAAGGGTACTCAAAGCCTCCAAATGCGTCGAGGAATATGCCCGCAGAATGGGTGAAAAACCAGTTCTAAACGAGCTTGAAACGGAGCTTTTCAATGCGCCACACTCACTTTCCCGGAGTGCATTCCGAAGAAAGGGCTTCCCTCCTGCCTCGATAAATCAAGCAGCTGCGCCTCCTGACGGCCCCTCTGTTCCCCCTCCCTCCAGTAATGTGCTGGTGGGAATACCGGAAAAGACCACACTGGTCCTCGCTAAAGAAGAGGAGACGCGTCGAACGCTGGCGCTATTGTCAGAGATTGACGAGCTGAAAGCCTTTATCTCCGGACCTTTTTTAGAAGGGGGGGGGCACAGGGAGGAGGCAGCTTTGTACACGCAACTACAGCGCGTGGAGAGGGACTTCTGGGACGTGGAAGCTGTGGCTTTTGCCCTGGCAAGGGAGATGGAGGAGGTCTTGACGGTGTACGACGAGGTTGTGGAGCGGCTTTCGGGCAAATGTGTAGAGTGGGAAGGAGTCCTAGCGGCTCGGTGGAAGGCGAGAAAGAGGGGATTCGGAGCCAGAAATAGAGAAAAAGACGGGGCCAAGGGCACCTTGTAAGCAATTTTTTAAAAAAAAGTCACCGGGCAATCTCGTCGGCAGTGCGTCATGTCTTTACTATCAACAAAGAGCGGGCCTCTCCCCGCCCTCGTGCCTTCCCCTCCGCGGCTGAGACCTTGCCCCCGTCTCAGGACCTCCACTGGTAGCTCTTGAAAGCATGGCCTGGTCAAGCCACCTCACAAGAATACCTTGCGTTGAAGGTGCCGTCATCATGGAAGGCAGGATCCAGCCGCCCCCCCTCCCTCTCTCCCTCCCCCCCTCCCTCCAGTCCTCGAAGCTTCACGG
>NW_005803237.1:4142-4490 GCF_000240725.1 Microchloropsis gaditana
TCTCCTCCCTCCCTCCATCCCTCCCTCCCTCCTCCTCCTCCCTCCTCTTGCTCCTCCTCCATTCTAACCTGTCGCAGCTCGGCCACCGTCTTCTTCAAGCTCCCGTCCGCCACCTTGGCGTTCACAGCCTCCGCGCCGCCCACAAACTGCCCACCCACATACACTAAGGGAAGCTCCTGCGGAATCATGAGGGGGGGATAGAAGATTGAGAGGATGCAGGAGAGCCCCGAGACCAAGGCGGGAAAAAAATGCGCGAAACCGGATTCGGGCTTCCCCTCCTCGAGTCGCCCAGCGGATGTCTCTCATGCCAAGCTCTGCCTCTGCCGTGATTCCTGCGTGCACTGTCTC
>NW_005803237.1:5503-8452 GCF_000240725.1 Microchloropsis gaditana
GCACATTCTGGATCCAGTTGTAGATGTATTCCTGCTGTTCGGTCAAGCTGGGCTCTTCCATCGTCGGCCGTGCCAAGGACGGGTCCTTGGCAATAGCGTCGCGGACGATCGCCTCCATCAACATCAGGTACTGTCCCTGGGAGATGGTGCTCGGATCCGCCGTCTTGGCCAAAGCCGCCAGCTTGGTGTAGGTGGCAGGCTTGATCTGGTCCCAGTAGGACTTGTCCACGTTCTCGGGGGGGTACTCCCCGCCCAAGGCCGCTGCGTAATTGGCAATGAAATAAAGTTCCTCCGGCACCTCCGCCCAGACTGCGTCCGTGTTGCTGCCCTTCACATCTGCCAAGGTGAGTTCCCGTCCCGTGTCGGCTTTCGCCTGCGTGGCGGCAGACGCAGCGACGGTGGCTCCTCGTCTTGTCTCAGGGGCCACGCGAAATCCACAGGCAGATTTTCCCGACAAGGTGGGGGGGCCCGTCGTCAGAGAGGACAAAGGGGAAGAGGAGGGGAACAAAAATGCAGAAGCGGACGGAAGGGCCACGATGGCTAGGCAGAAAGCCTGAGGGTGCAATCGTAAAAAGAAAGGGGGATGAGTTGCAGGCAAGATGGATCATGGGCATACAGCAGGCCTTATTGCTTATTACTACCAGGAAGAAACGACCCACTGAGGCTGATCTACCACCATCATTGACAGTAGATATATGCAATGACACGCAAGAAGAAAGGTTGAGAGGGAAAAGGGTAGTTTGCAGGATTTGACGCGTTTGAAGGCTGCTTGAGCCACGAAACATCAGGATGCCCGGAGGAGAAAAACTTACCGTCCTTGCAGACATGACTGATCTCAGAAAAGTGGCTCCTGTCTGTCAAAGGATATCAATAGGATGTGTGAGTGTGCTTTGGCATATGATTTAATGATCTTAGAGCTTTGACATCGATGGGATCGCCCTCAAGATGCATCCAGGGCTTTAAAGGGAGAACGGCGGCAGTGTGGTTGTACCCGCTAGCCAGCCTGCCCCAAAATTATTCACCACAGACGGAATAGAGTACAAAGATTCCAGCAAGCCAGACAAAGACATCCTTTTCTGTGAATCACGTCCGCTTCCGATGTTGCCTTCCCTTTCACCCGGGTCCGCGACCCGACCCACTCCATCCACGTGCGCAAAGGCGTAGGCAAGCCAGTTGCCGCAAATCTTGTGGCAAGTCGCATCCCGTCCTCCATGATCTAACTTGTTAGAGGCACCATCCTCCCAGGTATCAGAAAGATAAACGCAAGATAAGCGGCCAAGCCTCGTTGAGGACATGCCGCGACCAAGAGAAAGCCAAATATAGGTCGGACTGCACCTTACGGGGCTTGCTAGGGCGAGCTTGAAATAAGGCTATCATCTGTGATATTCTCAAGCCCACGACATGAGCTTACTTTCCAACACTGTTTTATCCAAAGCGTAGAATGGTGGCATGCTTACCAAAAGAAACCCACTCGCCCTCACGAAAGAAATAACCCAAGTCTAAAAAGGGTATCTGAGGGAAGAGAAAGGTTTCAGGAGGCATACGGCGACGGGCTCCCCCTCGCCTTGTGGGCTTCAGTGCTTGGCTCTGGCGGGATCAAGTGAGTGAAGCACCGCCCAACCCGGAGGCGAGCCATCCTGCTTTGCTTTCTCGTTTCCACCCTCTCAACATCAGTACATTCTACCGTCATGCGTCCCATGGACGTACGGGAGGCATTTTTAACGGCTTTGCGTGCGCCTGACCATCCAAGCTCAGGGCGACGGGGACCATGTCCAACCCCGTCATCATTCAAGCGCGAGGCAACCGCCCACCGAGCCATCCATCCCAGTGGAGGCCCTTGGCGCCGCTGTTCTCGCCGGCGCGGGTATCAGTGGAACAAATCGACGGTCGGGTGGATTGTTTTGACGTGGCAACGAGACCCAGCGACCGATGCGTGCCAGCACAGGGATTCCAGTCTGGCCACTTTTCGTACCGATGGGGAGGTCCCCCCGGGCTTTTGGACGGTTATCCTATTTACATATCCTTCACTTCTAACCACTCCGCTCGATCTTTTGGTGGTTGGACAACCAGAACGTCACTCAATTTCCATCTCACTTTGCCTTCGATCACGATTTAAAATCCTTTTCCACTTTTGCCGTATAGCGTCACAGTCTTTAGCAAACACCATGTCAGCGGTCGTCGCAGCTCCTCCCGCAAGCACTGAAGATGTTGCCCTCGAAGTGAAAAAGGCGCCTAAGGTTAGTTTCCCCGGACACTCGGCGGGGTATTTGTGAGATCCCTTGATGCTGTCGCCCGATGTGCCCACATTCACTCCAATCTGTCCCACTCTCCTGTTGGACGTGTTCAGGTCCCTCTGGCGGCAAAGCTGGTGGTGGGCGCAGTGGCTGGTGTAGTCGGGACCACCTGCATATTTCCCATCGGTACGTCCTTGTCCATCGCAGAGCTGTAAGGGTCACTGTAATTGGCTTTGCATGCGTATCGAGTGTTTTGCGGATATTTTGACATTGCTTGAGTCCACATGCCGAGTCAGGTCAAGGCCAATCGTGCGGATGGAGGGAAGGCATGGGTGCTATCTGGTGTATGGGATCACTTCCGACAACTCGCGCCATTAACCCCGCTCATCTGCATCCCAACACTGCGCGCGCATCCACTGATTACAGACATGGTGAAGACTCGACTGCAGAGTGGGAACGCCCAGTACACGGGGCCCATTTCCGCAGCCTCCTCTATCCTCAAGAACGAGGGCGTCGCCGGCTTCTACAGGGGTGCGTTTGGGTGTCTACGTGCTTCTCTCCGTCGTCTTCACCCTCTCACGGGAGCGTCCTGAGCGCTCGTGTCTCCGTTCTCCTTCTCACCCTCCCCACCGCCACTAATGCAGGGCTGGGTCCTAATCTTGTGGGAGTGACGCCCGAGAAGGCGATCAAGTTGGCAGCCAACGACTTGATACGC
>NW_005803237.1:9452-12534 GCF_000240725.1 Microchloropsis gaditana
CGTCGCTGGAGCGACCTGCGCAACTGGAAGGCCCGGTGCGTCCACAGAGCCTTTTAGCGGAACGAGCGGCCCCCGTCCTCCTCTTTACCTCCTCTTCATCTCCTCTTCCCCCTCCCCCCCCAACTTCCATGCACGCCAGCCGGGTACGTCATGTCAGCGGCGCCCCCTGTGCCACCCTCCGTGCTTCCAGACGTCCTTCCAGACATCTTGGCCCATGGTCGCACGCCCTGTCTTGCCATCCCCTCAGACCTACCTTCTTCAAGACCTCCGCAAAAATGGGGACGGTGGAATTCACCGGGTTGGAGATGATGAGGTAACAGGCCTTGGGAGCCACTTTGGCGGAGGCCTCTGCAATGGTCTTGACGATACCGGCGTTGATGTTGAAAAGGTCGTCTCGGGTCATGCCTGGTTTACGAGGAACACCCGCGGGAACCACGATCACGTCGCATCCCTCCAGGGCGGCGTGGATGGAATCTGCGCCCTTGTAGCCAGTCACTTTGGCGGGGAAAGGGATGTGAGAAAGGTCTGCAGCCACACCGGGTGTATGGACGATGTCGTACAGGTTCAATTCCTTGATGCTGGGGTCCAATTTGAGTAGCATGGATAAAGGTTGCCCGATACCGCCAGATGCGCCGACAACTGCAACCCGGGCAGCGGTCGCTTTCGTGGAGGAAATGGAGCGCACGGCACAGGCCACAGCGCCCATGGCAGCAGGGCGAAGGGAGGAACGGGCGGCGAACATGATGTCTGCTTGGGTCGGACGCTATCTGTGACACGGGAAGGACATTGGAGGGGCGGGAAGGCAGATGCACGCAGGTTGAGGGGGACTGGCGAGTTGGAGATGTTCTCGTCTAAGCAGGGATTCACATGCGTTCACAAGCCCAGAGCATAAACTGCTGTGCATGCAGTGCGTGCCAAAATCAGGACAGTCGGTGAATTGGCCATGCCGAGGGCTGGCTTGCGTGGGCGTGTCGTCCTTGTCTGGCGTCGGATTAAACTCAGCACGTGGTTGCTTTGACTCGGAGCCGGCGCTCGCTCCCAGCGACGGCTTGACGAAGACGAGGCACATGGAAAAAGCACGCCACCGAAACAGGGCCCAGCGCACGGCGTGGCACGCGTCGATGCCCCAATCATGATTTGACGACAACGCGCTCTCTCCCTCGTCGCATGGGCTTGGGATTTCTCCGACCCTTTCAAAGAAACGGACGAAGCTTTGTGCCGGCTGCTTGTGTGAGGAGGAAGTAGCAACTACGCCCTCGTTCGCTTGCTCAACTTATAAAGGTTTCAAATCATTCCCGTCCTCTGCTTTCGACAGGCATATGGCGATGCGTCCAATCCTTATTGCTTTTCTTCTTCTGGTGCTATTGCCCATGCAAAAAGCCTTCCTGGTTAGGGCAGTGCCAGCCATCCCTGTATATCAACCTCCTCCACCCTGCTCTATGGCTGTGCACGGTGCAGGGGACGCTATTTCCGCACCGAGTGGCGCAAGTGTGTCCCTTCTCGCTGGACCTTTCTCTCAGATCGTGCACAGTCGGTTTTCCAACACCCATTACGCTTCCCACAAACCTGTGCATATTTCGACCTTGAATGAGCTTCTCCGCTTGACCCAGCGGGCCCCTTCTTCGTTTAATATCCAGCCGTTCAAACTGGTTGTCATCCGAGATCCCACCCTCCGCGACAAGGTCGGCCATCAAGCTATGCTGGGTGCCAACGGCAACCGTGTTCGGACCGCGCCGGTCACCGTGGTGTTTGCGGCGGACGTGGAGAGCAGCCGATTGATGCCCCAGGTGGTGGTGCTCCTGCGCCAGGCCGGCACGTTTCCCGAAGGATTTTTGAAGAAGATACCTTTCTTTGCCAACCTTTTTTCTACCGGGTATCCTTTCTCCCTGCTTCGATGGTGCTTGTATTGGGGCAAGCGCGTGGCAATGCACGTGGTCGGGTGGTTTAAAGCGGTGCCACGATTGGAACGCCCGGAGACCTGGGCCGTGAAGAACACGATGCTGGCCGCCATGACCTTCATGCTGGCTGCTTCCTCCCACGGCCTCACCACCTGCCCCATGGAAGGCTTCGACGCCCGGCGACTGCGGCATTTGCTCGGGCTTCCGACTCGGTACGTGCTCCCGGTGGTGGTCTCCCTGGGATATGCGGCCACCCCGGGGGAAGAAGCGGCGCAGGGCGGGAAGGAGGGGCACGCGGTCTCCTCCAAGCAACCTCCCCCCTCCCTGCGCTTTCCCATGGAGGAGGTGGTTTGTGAAGAGGTGTACGGCCGACCATGGAAGGGCGTGGTTTAGGAAGGGAAATAGAAAAGGAGGAAGGAGGGAGGGAAGGAGGGAAGAGGAGGGAAGGCGGAGGGAGGGGAGGAAGGAGGAAAAAGGGAAAGAGCGAAGCCTGCGGCCGGAGATGTACAAAACCATAAAATTGCCTAAGCAGGATCTAAAGCAATGATTGAGAGTCGGAAGCCGCCATTTTCCCGTCACATTCTTCCTTTCCTCGCTCCCTCCCTCTCGCGCTTAAAATGCTGCTCAGGGAGACGATTGACGACACCAAGATCGAAGGAGATACGAAAAGGTCAAAGGAGTGCACACGCTCCCCTCCCAGAAAGAAATCACCCAGCGGAGCCCTCAGGAAGCGCCGCTGCGTCAGGCAAGCGCAGTGACCAATCCCTTCCCGCCCTGGGCTCGATAGGCGCCAGCAGGACGGAGGAGGACAAGCTCTATCAGCCCCCGCCCCCCCGCCGGTGCGCGCTTCCCTTTGGCACGCTTTCTGGAGTCTCTGCTTCTTCAGGCGAAGAAAGAGGGGAAGACCACCTTCCTCTCCGCAAAAGGAGGCGCCCTGCTTCTATCGTGCGGTCACTGCCCTCCCTCCTGCCCTCCCTCGGCGCGGTTGCCTCCTCCCGGCTCTTTTCCCTCGCGCCCCGTCCTTCCAAGCACATCACACACACCGTCCAACACATGCACGCTCCACACACCGCCACCATTCAAGGTCACCACCTCCCGCCTGACGTTCCCTCCCTCCACCTTCCCCTCCGTAATTCCACCTCCCCCCCCCCTCACTTTTTGTCCGCCGCCTCTTTGGCCGCTTT
>NW_005803237.1:13246-15185 GCF_000240725.1 Microchloropsis gaditana
TTCTGCTGCCCGCGCGCTGGGTAGGGTGCTCCACTCTGACGGTGGGTTCCCTCGGGAGGAGGACCTGATTGTGCTCGTCGGCAGCGCAAATTCCTCTAGCAGAAGCGTAACCTTCCTTATCTTTCCTTATTCTTTCCCCTTTCAGATGGCGGAGGCGGACGTGCAGGAAATGTTCAGCGAGCACGGGGGCGTGGTGTCTGTCACCATCGTCAAGGACCAGCTCAACCGCTCCAAGGGCTTCGGCTTTGTCGAGGTCTGTAACATGTGCCGGGGGGAGGAAGAAATGGGGTGCTCTGTCCTCTTAGAGTACAGGGCCCTGGCCAGGGCGGGGGATGGTGGAGATGGAAGAGAGTGATGAGCCGGGAAGAGTAGCGAGTATAAGGTGGATGTAACTCCTGTGTTCCCTCAGCCTCCTTTGTTTCGTTTCTTTCAATCTTCCCATGGCCCCGTGCGCACAGATGGCGGACAAGGAAGAAGGCGAGCGCGCTATCGCCGCCTTGGACGGGAGGGAGATGGACGGGCGGCCTATTAATGTGCGATTGGGGACCAGCAAAGCCCAACCCAGGATGCGCAAGGAGCGGACGCAGATGAAAAGGGCGGGCGGAGGGGGATCGGGAGGTAGCGAAGAGTGATAGAGGGAAGGTTTCATGATGTAGGTGGGATGTAAGGAGGCTGGAACGAGGAGGGGCAGCGCAAATGTGAGGCAAGGAAGACGAAGGGGAAGGACGGTGGCAGTGGGAAGTACACCAGATGGGCAAAAAGGGAGTAAATGGCTGTTTGGGGGCACGTGCTGGGTGTAAAGTGTGCCTTTTGCCGACGAGAGAGACATGAATGTGAGAGGCACATTTATGCAATAAATAAACATTCCCATTTTTCTGCATGGTTGTGAACTTGAGGTCTCTCCGTGTTTCGACCGGTGCCGCCGGAGTGGCGCGACACTTGCGTTACAAAGAAATTCTTTCACCGCTTCAAAATGCAAACAAGTTATGACCTCCAGTTGCCACAGTACCGACAGGCATGCGTAAAGACGTGTGCATGCTTTTGTTTTGGGGACCTGTATAGTATTGAACGTGACGGACGTTGTCGACGTGTGCGTTCGCCAGAGGGCAACTTGCCCCTCCGTCCCCGTTCATGACTTGCTCGTAGGAGTGTTTACACGCATCCCCACCAGCGTGTGTCCACACCGGGCAGTTTTGAGACCCATTCAAAATAGGACTCATGTTCTCGCACCCTTATTTGTGGCCACCAGCCTGACTTTCCCCCGTCCCATCCACCTACCCTGCACGCAGGGAGTTCCCAGGCCCACCATGGACGACTTCCTTGGAAAATTGGCAGACACTTCCACAGCCTGGGATGAGCAGCAATTGCACGTTTTAAAGTCCCTGGCCCTGGAAAGGTCAGGTCTTCCATCGCACGCCCGGGGGCTGGCGTGGCGTTTCTTTTTGCACGTCTTGCCTCCCACACGAGAGGGCGGGGCCTCCTTGGCCAGAGATAAATTGGGGGAGTGGCCCGTACGGTTACAGGCAGCACGGCAACAATATGCGGACTGGAAGCAACAGCTGTATCCAGACTTTACTCGTGTAAGCAAGGAGGGCGATGATGACCCGTTGTCCGCCTTGACGGCGGCCCCGAAAGAGGAGCTGACGAGGGAGGAGGTTGAGGAAGGGAAAGACGGAGAAGAGACAACGAAGGAGGGGAGCAAAGACAAGGAAGGACCGCTGAGGAGGGAAGGAAGTAAGGCGAGGAAGCCAGGGGCCGGAGAGGGCGGAGCGTGGAGGAGGTACTATGCGGGGTTGGAGCTGCTGGAGGAAGTTCGGCGGGATTTGTCACGCTTGTACCCTCTGGGCGTGGACGAGGCGCATTTTATGCGTCCGAAGGCTCAAGAAATGCTTCTGGCCGTTCTATGTGTGTGGGCGAGCTTGCACCAGGCCACGAGCTA
>NW_005803236.1:0-4849 GCF_000240725.1 Microchloropsis gaditana
ACCTCGTTCCCTCCCTCCCTCCCTCCCTCCCTCCCTTTCTGCCTCCCTCCAAGGCCCTTTCACCTACCGGCAGTTCAGGCGCCGGACGGATGTGGTCTTTGCCCCCGACGGCTCCTACGTGGACTTCACAACCAACTTCAAAGCCGTGCTCCAGCCAGAACTCACTTTCGGCGGTAAGATCCTCCCCTTTCGCCGCCCCTCCTACCTTATATCATCCTCTATCGCCATTTTTCTTGGCTGTACGAGCTTGAGTCTTCTCCGAAATCGACTGGCTTTCCATCCATACCCTCCAGTCACCTTTCCTTACCCCTTCCTCCCTCCGTCCCTTCCTCGTTGTCTCCCTCCCAGGCACGGACAGCTGGAATATCACGAGCATCAACACAGCGTACGCGACGGGCGTGGCGCGAAAACTGGCTGAAAGCAACATGGTTCGCATCGGTAAGAGGAAGGAAGGAAGGAAAGGGAGGAAGAAGCGGTAAGACCTGGCGAAGATCGCTCGCGTCGAGCTCGATCTCGCCCTTGTCAAGTCGCCTCTTTTTCTTTCTTCCCTCCTTCCCTTCCTCGATTTACCTCTTCCTCCCTTTCCCATGCTCCAGGCGTGCCTCGCATCCTCTCTCCCTTCCGGGACAAGGGGCTGCCGCAGCTCTCTTTGGATATCAGGGCGCTTACGGTAGGCGGGTGGAACGAGCGCGAGGGAGACTTGGCGGCGGCGGCGAAGATCTTGCAGGACACCATGGGAGGTGAGGAAGGGAGGGAGGGAGGGAGGAAAGGAGGGAGAGAGGGAGGGGGGGGAAATGAGTGTCATCAACATACTATTTGAAATAGGCAAGGGGCGTAGGAGAGGAAGAAGGCAGCTTGGTTTTTGAGATGTGTGGAAATGCACGACGCACCTGTATTCCCGTCCATTTTGTTTTCTTTCACGTGATGATTTGCAGTCCTGGACAGTCGCTCTTTGACGGATGCAACTTGTGATAAAACTTCGTGTTCCTACCGAATCGCGGCGCCATTCTAGTACGAAAAAGGCTTTCTGCCCTGACATTCCCCAATTTTCCTATCCGCTTCCTGGCAGCTGAAACCTTCGCCCTCCAATGGGCTCGAGGAGGCTTTGGGCCCGAGAGCCTTCCTGCCCTGACGGCCGCCCTCGGCGTGGACGCGGCGGACGTGGTAGGCGTTGGGATGGGCCCTTGAGAGGATATCGTTTGGAGGTCTGGGGACAAGTAGGGGAGAAGATCCGTCGGTCGATCATGCCCGCTGATGTTGCTCTTTCACGTTGCCTCGGGCCATCAAAGAGGAGGATGTCAAAAAAGTGAGTGATCTCGTATCGGACCCTATCCTTCCTCCTGCCTCTTCTAGGCGTATATCCGGGGCCTGCTGGACACTGGCAAGGACCTAGGGATCTCCTCCACGGCTGCCGCACAATTTTGGAACGAGACTCAAGACTTCTCTCTCGTGGCCCTTAACACACCGTGCGTCTCTGTCCGCTTCCTCCCCTTCTTATCCCCTTTCTTCCCTCCCTTTTCTTCGTCGTCCCCTCGCTTTGTCCTCCTTCGTTTTCTCTTTCCTTGCTGGCTTTCTTGTCTTGCCCCTTACCTCCGACTCTACTCATTACCCATGACAGGGAAGCCCAAGCCCGCCGAGGCCTGCTCCTCTACACAGGGTCGCCGGCGGGACGGGCAGCAATTCCTAAGGAGGTGGAGGTGGGGGCGGGGCTGACTGACGCACAAGTGGACGAAGTAGCGGCCTACGTGATGCGGATCCTGAGTGCCCCTGAGGTAAGCCGCTCATTCGACATCGAGAGATTTCCTCTCCCCCCGTGAAGCCGAAGGCGTGGGAGTGGCACGAGACGGGAGCTTTGCCCCCTCAGCCTCGTCAGGACGCTTGATCCTCTCTATCGGCCTCGTCTGGTCTCGAGCCTCGACCTCCGTTCCTTTTCGCGTGCTCAACTTTTCGTCTTTTTCCTCCCCGCCCTTTCCTTGCTCCTTGTAGGTGGAAGCCAGGGTCTTGAAGGCAGTGGGACTGGACGAGGCTGTCTACCCCACGGTCGATGCTCTGGTGATGCGGCAGGTGAGAGAGGGAGGGAACGGGAGAAAGACAGAGTGGTAGCGGCTACCACGGCGTTTTCATAGGGTTAGATACAGCTAGGTCTCGGTCGTGCCTGCGCGCGAATGTGCGGGTGCGTGCTGGGTGGTGGCATGGGAATCTTGGCTCACCTCCCTTCGCTGTATCCCATCCGATTGGCGTGGCTAGTTCACCATGGCAGACGTCCTCGGCATATTGGGCGGCGCCCCCGAGGCCCTCCAAGGGATCAGCCTTCCTCAGGTCAATCAGGGGAACATCTACGTGGAAGAGTCCTTGACTCCCGGTCCTGGTGCGTGCTTCCCTCTTGGTCTCCCCGCTTTCACCGGTGTCTCTTATTTCGTAGATTCCTGCCAATGCTGTGTTGCCTGGTCCTTGATTCTTCCTCCTCGTCTCTCCATCTTTTCCCCTCCCCTGTTGTCTTGTGCCGCCACACTCCTTACCGTTCACTTCCTCTATGCAATTGCTGCCCCTGTCGCGTCACTTTTCTTTGTCATGGCCGCTTCCGACTGATTTGGCTCTTCCGTCCAGTCCCTCTGTATCCCTCTTTTATTGTTTCGTTGTTTTCCCCTTCAACCATCTCTCGTCTCACTCCAGGTTATTGCTCTTTTTTTCACTGTAAATGCCTTACTTCTCCCCCCTTCCTCCTCTACTATTTTTATGACCTCACTAGCCACAGAGGCCGTCCCTATGATTGAACTGGGCTACATCCTCCGGTCAGCCAAAACCCACGCTTTCCTTCCCGCCCCTCCCTCCCTACCTACCTGGCTCCCTCCCGCCACCCCGCGCTCGGTCGCTGAGCTGAAAGCACAAGGCTGGGGGGATGTTGTGAAAGGTACGAAGGGAGGAGTCGGGTGGGAAGGGGGATGGGCAGGGGACCACTGCCTCATACCCGGAAGTATGCGCACAATGACTGGGCAGTCCCTGTCAGTGACACCCCGCTGGATTTATTCATCCCTCCCGTCGTCCTCACCGCTTTCTTCAGGGGAATGTATCTTCGACGTCCTGCTGACTAACCGCACCTACTTCGAGAACGCCGTACTTGGTATCCCTGCTTTCCTCCTAGAGGATGATTTTACCCACCTCCACGCCAGCATGGTACGCGCCTCCCCCCTCCTCTCACTCTTTATCCCTCCTCCTTCCGGCTCACCAGTCCCGTCCTGCTTCCCTCCTCTCACTCTCTCTTGCCCAACTGTCCAGTCGTCTCCCCTCGTCCTCGGCGGAGTAGAGGAATGTCTGGCGGTGAGGCCCATGCTGGGGGATGGAACCCGCGCCCCCACGCCCGATTGGGCGGATTTGCAGGTGAAAAAGGGAAAGGGGGGGGGAAGAAGAGACAGAGGGAAGATATATTTTGCCCAAATTCAATGACCAAGTGCTGGATTGGCCGCCCTGAAATTGAAAGAGGAGGGGAAGAAAGGGGGATAAAGGGAGGTTACTATACGCAGAAGACCAGGGTCAGTTTTACTGGTAGAGGCGCTTGAAGCATTGAACTCATCGCCTCTTTGAAAGCTTCCGATGTACCTCACATTCCGTCATCACGCTTCGGCCATTTCCAGACTTACTTGAATTTCGTCGGTAAATCGTCCATCGAGCCGCTGTTTCGCTTCATCGTGATCAACAACAACGGCGGCCTCGTCTCGACGCGCACTGTCAAGGAACTCGCACTCGGGCACCAAGAGCCGCTTTTGACTCTCTCCTTAGGTACGAAGGGAGGGTGAGAGAAGACGCGAGAGGAAGGAGAAGCATTGTGGCCCTCTCTCGTTGTCTCTGTCGTCTCCTTTTTAAAAAGGGTGCCACCCTTTGTTGGTAAAGAGTGATTGAAAATTTGAGAACGTAGCCACTTACGCGTGAACGAGAGAAAGCAAGATCAGATAGAAAGAAAGGAACAGTGTTGGGCATGTTTCAAGACTTTTCCATGTAGCATGCAAGAGCAAGAGCTGATGCAATGACTGTGATTTGCCCTTTTCCTGGGATGTTTTGACTCACAACTCTGACTTTGCCACGCACTCTTCTCCTTACCAACTCCTTTCCTGACCCATCCCCAGGCGCAGACGCCCCCTCTGCTTTCTATTCCCTCCTTTCCAATACAGAGGGACCTTTGGACGCACCGCACGCCTTCTGCACCTCCTCGGCGGACGTGAATCATGCGCTCTATGGGTGTTTTCTTGACACGGAGGCCTCCACTCCCACCAAGAGCGTCTACAGGAAGGTACTAACTCCCCTTTCCTCTACCTCAGACCCCGCGGGGATTCCTCGCTTGTCAAGCTTTGGGTGTGCTAATTCTTCAATGCATGCGGGAATGAATGCCAAGCACGTCTCACCATGCCTCCTCGAACCCGCTCCCCCTTCTCCTTCTCCCTCACATCCTCCCTGGGCCCCAGACCCCGAGCCGGTATGCCACCGGCAAGGCCGACATCAGCGACGTCCAGCAGCTCCAAGCCTACGCGGGGCTGACGGGAGACGTCCCTGTCATGTATCCATCCGGTCAGCGAACGCCCGTGGCGGTGAGTACAGGAGGGCCCAGGAGGGCGGAGGGGGGGCCGAGGTCTTTGACTAGTCCCCTCGGACTCGAGGCACGATAAAAGCTTACACGATGTCGTGGTTGAGAAGCAAGCATGCTGACAAGTTCTCCTGCCTTGACCTGTTCTTCTCTGCTTCCTGCTTTTATTCCCCCCCATCTTTTCCAGATGCCGGACGCCGTAGCCGAGCTCGCCTCCTCCATCCCCCTGTCTACTTCCCTTCGTCGAACGCAAACAGAAACATTCCCCCCCCC
>NW_005803236.1:4859-9429 GCF_000240725.1 Microchloropsis gaditana
TCCTTTCAGAGACCTGATTTTCTTTCCAGCCGACTACCGTCATGTCAATCTTTCTCCTGTCTTTCCCCCTTGTTTCCCATTCTATCCTCCCGCATGATTTCCCCACTCTCCCCCTGCCCTCCTCCGTCTCAGCGAGTCCCCTCCTACACGGATCGCATCCTCTTCCACTCCCTGGCCGACGTCCGAGGCTCCCTCTCCCTCGTCGCTTACGAATTGTGCGACGCCCTCACGGGCTCCGACCATCGGCCCGTCTCCGCCGCGTTCGAGCTGAGACTGAACAAGAAGGTAGATGTGAGGGAGGGAGGGAAGGAGGGAGGGAAGGAGGGAGTGAGGGAATAGGACGAGCCACGGGCGGGAGGAAGAGAGGAAAGAGTGAAGGTTACTCGGTGGTTCCCCCCGGATGTCGTGCCGCTCACCACGGACGTTGTTTGCTCTCCCTCATCCGTCCCTTCGCGCAATTTTCCCTCGCGTTTCGACAGGTAATCGGCTTCAGGACCATGCCTTCGCTCAAAGGAGACAGTAGCAGCACCCTTCCCGTTTCCGGTCGCATGCAAGGCCCGCGGGGCTACCCAGCTGTCTCCTCTTTGGGCGTGGAGGGAGAGGAGGGAGAAAGGGAGGAAGGGAAAGAGGAGGGCGGAAGGCAGATTCCGACCACACCGGCGCCTTTTTTGGGTGCCATCACCCCAGCCATCGAGGTAGGATGCTTCCCTCTCCGAACACGCGCCCAGTGCTGGCGTCTTCGCACCACGGACGAGCTCCTCTCCTTCTCTCTCTCCCTTCCCTTATTTCTCCCTGCAATGAATGGGGAAGTGGACACAGAGGCTTGTCCCTCCACTGGCCCGTCCTATATTTTCTATTTCTTCTTTTTCTCTATCTAATTTCATCTCACTCCCTTCCTTCCTACTCAGTACCCGACGGCCTCCGTGTGGAGTGTGCGCCTCTCTAACGCTTCCTACGATCCCATCAAGGACCTAGCCGCAAGAGAAGACACCGAAGGTCCGGTCGGCACAACGGTCAATGTAATGCACCCCAACTGCAAGGTAAATGATATGCTTCCTGTCTCTCTTGCTCCCGCTTGGTTACCCTAATTTTTATTTGAGCTCGTATATTGTGTATTGCTCTCCACGTTCGTCGAGACGCAAGTTTATAGCACGTCATCTTTCCTCTTTCCCTCCTCCCTTTCTTCCCTTCCTCCAGGCCAATGCGGACTGGACGCTTACGATTCATTTTCCCTCCTTGTTGGAAGACCCTTTCGCCCACGATCGAAAAATGCGACTCCTCCAGGAGGCTATGGACGAGGGGGGAAGGGAGGCAACAGTTTCAAGAGAGACGCTCAAGTCCCTGTTGCAGACACCACGGGTAACGAGCAAAAGGGGTTGGAGGGAGGAAAGGAGGGAGGGAAGGAGGGAGAAAGTGGGGGAGGGAAACGCGAAAGTGGAGACAGGCGTCAGCATGGATAACGAGGACGGAATGAGGATAGGGAGATAAGCGCCGGGCTTCTCCACAACACAAACCATACGACGCTTATTTTCCCTTCTCTCCTCCATTCCTCTCGTCCTCCGACTTCCTCCCTCTCCTTCGAAGCAGGATCATCTCCGACAGCAACAGCTCCAACTCCAGCGGGGGCTCTCCCTGACCCTTCCTCCTCCTCAGTGGGATGCAAAATGCCGGGCTTCTGGGGGCTCGATCATCGATGCTGCTGCCTTGGGTATGACCTACTTCCTTCTGCCCGTCAGCCCTCTCTCCTATTCACCTTTTTCCCTCCCTGTCGTGCTCTCTTCTTCTTCTTATCTGCCCCTCCTCTGAGCCTTTGCATCAATATATGTACAAGGATAGGAGCTTTTGCCGAGGGACTTTTGCATCGTCCCCTCCTCGCTTGTCCCTTCGTCTATCTGCTTCCCGTCCCAGCCTCATTCCTTCCGATCCCGCCTTTCACCCCTCGCTTGCTCCCTCTACAGGCACGGCATTTGGACAGGCAGCGGCTCTGACTACCCGCGCGCATCAAGCGGAATGGGGGCAGGTCTCTCAGCCCGAGGGTACCAGCTTTAAGGTAAACAGTGGAGGAAAGAGATATTTTGGAAAGGAAATCAAGCTGGGAGCGAAGGCTTTGAAAGGGAGCGCTGAGAGACGTGAAAGAGAGAAGAGCGACCAAGTGTGGGAAAAGAGTAAGAGACTGGCAAAAGACTGACAGTGTGCCCCCTGTGCCGAAACTTATGTCCGAGCTACGTCCAAGCATTTGCCGAAATCCCGAACCTCCGAGGCGTCTCAACCCTTCCCCCCGACCCTCTCCTACCTTGCCTCCTCTTTCTTTCTCCTCCACAGGTCCTGGTCCTTCCAGAAGTCTCCCGTCATGCATTAATTCGAGTGACAGACTCCCGGGGGAGAGAAGTTGGCCAAGGTGTCATGTGCCTGCGACAGGCTTTCCCCACCTCTGTCCGCTCTTCCTCGTCCTCCTCCTTCTCCCTCTCGGAGGGCGGCAAAGAGGAGGATGGTGGAGTGATGGGCGCTCCTGTACAAGCTCTTCGCCGTTTGGTGGGAGGGGACAGGGAGAAGGAGAAGAAGCGGCGCAAGGGAGGGGAGAAGAGGTAGGTGCAGACGACCGAGGGGTGGAAACGCCTGAGGTTTGGCATATCAAGCACGGTGGGGGCTCTCTTCCTTGCTTTCCTCAAAGATCCTGTTTCTGATTGCTTTCATTCCCTGGGGTACCTTCTTCTAATCCCTCTGTCCATGTGCCTGTCTTCCCCGCAGATTGGAGGTGCCTCTGTCCCTTGGAGGTCGGGCGGCTGGAGTTCTTCGCCTCTCCATTCGTATCCATAAACGAGATTATGAGTATAATATGGCGGAGCAACAAAAAGGAAAAGAGGAGAAAGGAAGGCATGAGAACGGTGAGCAAAGCCGCAATCCTTGGAAATCAATGGCGGCTGCGGTGGGGGGATGGTGGCATGGGGAAAAGAGGGCCCAGCAGGGATGGAATGAAGACGAGGGAGAGCAGAAGGAGAAGGAGACGGGCGTGGAATCCGACAGCCCGCGAGCCACACCAGATGCTGCTGTCTATCATGAAGGAGGGAACCATGATATATGATGGGATGCCGGCTCATTGCCAGACTCATTTCGTCGGAAACAGGAGGGGGAAAGAGTGGGATGTAGGGGGAAAGGATAAGGAAAGGCAAAGCCGAGACGCAAGAAAATAGTGCGCCAGAATTTACTGGTGTCGATGGAAATCTTAGATTTCTGAACTTGCATGGTTGTTAGCAATCAGATTGTAGGGTTTACATGAAAAATGATTTTGTGACGTAACCTCCACAATATCAACAAGTGATACATGTACGCCCGATAGCACATTTTGTTCGTGTTGTTGTCCATGACTTTTGCAAACAAATAACTAACCCTGATAGTGATGTACAGCGCAAAAATTGCTAAGAGAACCATTTTTCATATTATTACTTTATTCATCGCAAAAAAAGAGGGAAAATCTTGGCAGGATTACCTCGATATACGTCGTATACGAAATATTTGACTGAGGATCATGTTCACAGGCACGTGAAGGGGCTTACTGCCCCATTCAGACAATGTCCACTCCAAATCTCTACAAAGCTTGACTTCACGAGGACAAGCGAGAATTTTGATGAGGCGCTCGGGGCATTCTGTGTGCCTCCGAGGTGATTTTACGTCGATTGCCTTTGAAAATAATGGAAAGCAGGAGGACAAGCCACGTGCGACGTACTCGCTTAAACGAGCATCTCCAAGGGCTTATCCCTTCTAAGACGACCTCCCTGGACGACCCAAACAAAAAATAAACTCCACGCCTACGATTCCCAATTCAATTCTACAGGAGGCTTTTCAGCAAGCTCTGTGCGTTTTCGAGGCGTGGATCATTTTCCCAAAAGCTTCGTGGTCCTCTGTGGCCGGTGGAAGGGGAAGCAAGCTCTGCCATAAAATAGCACATTTCCTCCTGTAGCATTTCCTGGCTCCGACCTTCCCACCAATAGCGGCAGAATGTTTGGTATTAAAAGGCATAGAAACCACTCCATGGATGAGGAGGCAGGATACGGAAGGGAGGAGGGGAATCGTTTGGGTGGTGTACGTCCCGACGACCAAGCAAAGGAGGGAGTGGAGCTTATCGATCATCATCACAGCAAGATGAGTGACTTAAAGGTAAGGTTGGAAAATAAGAGAAATATGGGGGGAGGAAATGGAATAGGCAAAGCCAATCATTCGTAAGCAAGTTGCTCATCATGTGAAAGGAAATGTGTCTGAACCACCCTGGTCTGGCTTAGGAAGCCTGACTGGGAGTGAGGTGAAGGCAAGAATGTGTGGTATGGTCCCGACCACGGTCTGCCACTGACTTATGATGTCGGAGTGTCCCACAGAGACTAGATCAAGGAAGCTAACTGTGTATTATGATCATGGGACCTCGTTTTCGCGTCAAACAGGACACACATCGAGCGGCCGACGAGAGCAGTGAGGAAGAGGAGGAGGAAGAGGACGAAAACGAGGAGGACGACGACGACGAGGAGGAGGAGGAGGAGGAGGGTGGCGTGAGGAAAGGGAGAAGAAAGGCGGGGGGGAC